>NC_135413.1:8962361-9069861 GCF_051991245.1 Festucalex cinctus
AGACTGGCGTGATGTGCAAGTCAGAAAAAAAAAAATTGGTGACAATGTTTGGTGAGGTAAATTGATTTCAAAAGAGATGGAACGTGAGCTGCAATTTACATTTCAATAGGTAAGTTGATTCAAAAATAGACATAGGCTAGTGAAAATCCAGTCATAGTTAACGATAATTGAGGGACAGGTTAATTTATTTTTGTGTTGCTCGGATTAGCACAGACATGCTCATTTGATGCTAAGATGGGTAGCAGGCTAGAAATTGAATTAAACTAGAATAAATGTGAACCTCTTGATGAAATTTCAAAGACAACACATTTTTATCATTACTTCGGTTAGTGGTAGGGCTGGGTAATAAATCAAATTCATTCGATTTATTTTCATTTTAAAAATCGAATCGTTGAAAACTTGCTAAATCATGAAATTGAGTTTTGTCTTCTGGATCATTCAATGATGTTTTTATTTTCTGTTACATCCAAATGTTATTGTGATTTGTAATACTGTATTGTATAAGTGGCAGAATGGTGGATGGGTGATTTACAACACATGCTTATAATAGCTACCAACTAATTGTGGCATTTAAGCACAAACTATGAATGTTAGGTTTATGTTAAAACTGATTTAGAATCAGTATACATTATTGTCTGAACATTTTGCACAGGATTTATTTTTGAATAAATGAAACCTTTATATTAATGTTTGTTGGGTTTAATATATTAAAACTGATTAAAATCATAATTGTCCGGAATGACTGAAAAAAAATCTAGATTTTATTTAGTTTGTGGTAGTCGATTTCTTTTTCAGCCACACAAAATTGACCAAGTGCCTTTTTGTTTCCACACATTATAAAAAGGTTTATTCCACAAATTCTGAGCATGTTTGTGTTTTGTACCTCAGCATGACCGACTACTTGATCAGCGGAGGCACAGGCTACATTCCCGAGGATGGGCTGACAGCACAACAGCTCTTTGCGATTGGCGACGGGCTGACGTACAAGTAAGGGATGACAACAACACGGTCGTGAGCACAACATACGCTTCCCCAGATGACACAGAAAGTTATGCAGTGTCTTCCATTAACTGTGTAATCTTGTCAGTGATAACATATTACTGCATGGGTTTTATATGGAGGATTATTTTGAGGAGTACTATTTTCAAGGATGACTGAGTGCTGAGTGAATGTTAAAAGCATGCATGTGTGTGCGTGCGATAATGGTGTCACTTGTTTCCTTTATGGGCGTCATACTGTTTGCAAGCTTTATCAGTGTCAAGCGGATAAATTCGGAACTGAATATTTCCATTTGGATAGGAAGATTAATGTTTTAAATAAGGGAACATTTAAATGTAAACTGAAGCTTACCCTTGCTCGCCTTAAAAGACATATTTTTCCACAATGTAATAAATGTATTGATAAAAGCTATCAGGTTCTTTGGTGAAAATACAAAAAGGAAATATACCAATTTCCAACGCACTTAACTCTTTGACCGCCAAAAATGTTTAATAACGATTAGTAAAATCACGACGTATGCCGCCATAAATGTTAAATGACGTAAACTAAGTTTTTTGTTTTTATTTTTTATTTTTTCATCAGTGCAACGTCTTAAGTGCAGCACTGCCTGGTCAATGGGTTGTGGAATCAAAAACACTCCAACTATGGCCAGCAGATGCAAGCATTATATCTCTTTCCGTGAATGATCATATACCATATATCAAAGTTTTATTTTTTTGATAACGCGTGGCAGTAAAAGAGTTAAGTCAATTTTACTTATATTAGGGGAGACCGGGGCTAGTTGTATCATGGATAAGTTGTCACATTGCAATTTTCTTCTCCACCAGAGGGCGCAACGAAAAAGTGGAATACTAGTTTTCTTCGTATAAATGGTCAGGGGTTGTGTACTGTCTGAGAAGAGAATAGCACATTGTGAGCTGAGATGAGTGCCAGTTATCTGTTTTGCACAACCCAAAGTAAATGTTTTCACCTTCATATATTTCGAAACAGGCGTCATACATAGACAGGACTCGTTAGAGGAGAGATTCAGGCATCTTGTCATGCCTCAGTCACTGCTCTGTTTTAAGCTAACTTTGAACTAGAGCAAGTTTTAGCCAACATGGTCGTTTGGGGCAACTTGTCTCAATCATTTTGGGGTTTGCTGTCACATATGCAAAGAATAGACAAATGAAAAATGCACCTCTGGCAATTCTGTTGTGTATGCCAGAATTGTTCTTCAGATGATGAGTCTGAAGAATGAGGAATTTAGTTTGATAGGTTTTGTTTCATTGATCCATCCATCCCTTAACTGTAATGCTTTATTTTTTTTTTTTTATTTAATCTCAAATTTCCAGTTTAAGGGAAGCAAAACAGACATTTGAGGCTGAGAGCTATGACCTACATGCCAGTAAAGACTTTAATTCAATTCATTTCATAATATTTTATGTTAAAGTGACTCAATGACTATAGTAAATTGTCAAGATCAATGATAAACAATTTATCTGGCTGTAAATGCAAACAAACAAAAACAAAACAGGAGAACAAGGATAATTTTGTCCTTGTTTCATTAGTTGCAAAATCCAATGTGACATCTTACCCCGTATAGTGTGACAACTTACCCACTGATGGGGCAACATGTCACATGTTCACTCCTTCTATTTGATGGCTTATAACTCTGCACCGACACAAGGTACAAAAATGACATGAACACGAAAAATATCCCCAAGACTTTCGTCTTTCATCTGGTATACGTTTTGTTTATATATGATGTATTGATTCCAAGAAATATATCAAAGCATAAAAAGTGATACAACTAGCCCCGGTCTCCCCTACATTCTGCCAAATTCTAATGAAGTTAAGCAAGTACAAATGTAATGAGCCAATCAGATACAATGCTTAAAACATAGATTTTGTCTCCCCTTCCCAGTGACTTCGTGATCTTGCCTGGTTTCATAGATTTTACTTCTGATGAGGTGGTGAGTATCAATAGCCATTGGGATTTGTTTTTAAACTATGTAAAACACTTTGAGTTGCATTTTTTGTGTGAAAAGTGCTATATAAATAAATATTGATTCACTGATCGATTGATGGACCACAGTTCATTTCGTGAAAAATTGACCAGTGACACTGCGGTATCACCCCACACAATCTGCATTGGTGTATCGCATCCTCGCCTTGTTTTCACCTCTGCTAACTCGACTGGGACGTTTAATTGATTTCATTCGCGGGTCACATGGGCTGTTGTTTGTGAGCAGGTGCTCGCTACAGTCATACACCTGTGTTACCTGACCTCAAGCAATTGAATTCAGTCTCTGGGGTTGACTTTTGGGCACATTGCGTGCAATGAAACAAAATTATCATTTGGTTAACAAATGAGCTTCAGATGCAAATCTGCGATGTGGTCTGAGCATGGGCACACTGCAGTGTTTGCAAATGTAATCGCCCAGCTTCAATGCAGTTCATGTGATAAACTCACATTGTGGTCCGCCAAATGCTTGCGGTTTTGTAGGACCTAACCTCTGCATTAACACGGAAGATCACTCTGAAGACGCCCCTCATTTCATCTCCCATGGATACAGTCACAGAATCGTCCATGGCCATCGTTATGGCAGTGAGTTCAGCCACACTTCAGCTCATGTGGCATGTTTTTGGTCATCCAGTTGATCTGTCTGATTTCCTCATACCAAAAAAGTACCTGTCGTCTCTGTTTGGCTGGTTTCAGTTGATGGGTGGAATTGGAATCATTCACCATAACTGTACAGCTGAGTTCCAGGCCAATGAGGTGCGCAAAGTCAAGGTATGATATGCCATTAGCGATGATGCAACTCAAATGATACTTTTAGGATGTTTTCACATATTATCCCCGTTTAGAAGCAGTACATACGTTTATTTTTTTCTAAATCAACATGGTCTTGATCCTTTTAAGACATCCAAACCACCAGGGTTCCCTCATACAAACCCAGTTTTAGTATGTTTTAAAATTTTGTGAGTTTTATGCATTGGTGTGGTTTGTTTGGACACCAGCTTTTCTCCTATTTCTCATATTTGAGATGCATTTCAGTTTTTTGGGCATTTTTCTATATGGAATAAAGAAACCAGGTAGAAATGGACCAATGAGCTGATTCTGATCTGAAAAAGCGGAAAATAGGTGTGAAATCTGATTGATTAGTAAGCCTGAAATTTGTCAAAACAAACTCAAACCTTGTCGGGGCGTCACATTTTATTCACGACCTTGTACATTTATCTCTGATGTGAACTCAAAGTTGTCAAGATTTACTACTTGGTATTGCTGCTGTATTTGCTGAGGCCCTAGATGACAAACTGGATCATCTTTAGAATCAACTTGCAATGTGAATGCGAAGAAATCTGAGTCCCTTTTTGTTTATTTGTTTGTTTACTTTTTTTTCTTAATTCTTTTGGTTTTGTCTGGACCAAATGACCTGTTTTTGTAAACTCGGTCTGTTTCCCCTTGTTTCGTTTCTTTTCACATTACTTTGTTGTTCTCCATTAGTGTGCTTTGCTTGGTGAAATGTCATCGAGACCATCTCTACTGTATCTAATGTTGTTAGTTGTAATGTATTTTAGTTCTTTTACTCCTTGTCTACAAGAAACCAAACAGGGGAGGGTTGGTCCAGTAAACTTGTTCAGACCAGAGAAAGCTAACTAAAGTCATGAAACCAGCTTGATTAGCCTTTTTGTACTAATGTGAATGCTCCGATGCTGATGTACTGCCTGAAAAACAACAGAGAGAGAGAGAGAGAGAATGTAGGAATAATTGTAAATAATAAGTTATCATACATTTGCCGCAATGAAGAATGCTTTGCTTTGCACTCACATTCACATAGCCTAGCCATATATGTTTTCTTATCATATATTTGCTGCCATGAAGGACTGCTTCTGCTTGCAATGAAGACTGCCTTGCTAGCAAAAAAGAATTCCTTCTGCTTGCAATGAATGTTCTTGCTTACATTCACATAGCCTGGCTAATTTGAAGATGACTCAAAAAGCTGAAGAACCACAACATCTAATGCAGCAGAATGGTTCGAGACAGTCTGCTGAGGTCGCTTGTTTTCTGTTAAAGAAATGATTGCAAACGTGACCACACATGCACTCAGCAATCATCCACTCACATCCACAACACATAGACAAACAAGTACATTGTGTTCCAACTATGCCTTGCATTTGCATTTTTTGCGTTGGAACACCCATGTAACTAGGGGCGGGGAAAAGGCATGGAAAACCAAATAAATAGAGAGGGTGAGGAGAGGAATCTTCAGAGAGTGCAGAACTGAATTGTCTCAGTCAGTTCCTCTCCTCTCTCCTCGCGAGCCCTGAACTGAGTGTCTTCTCTCCTTTTTGTGTCGTGTTTTAATAGATGTCAAACAGGTAACCCTGACAGAGAACCAGAACAGGAACTGGAATGTTTTTTCTGTTATTTTGCTATGTGGACAAAAAGAAATTATGTCCCACTGTTCACTTTTGTCTAGTCCAAATCTGTCACTGATTAGGTAAACTTGGTCAATTTCCATTGTTTGGCAAAACAGAAAAGAGGTTTGAGTAAGACCGACCAAACGAAGCTAATGTGAAAGTGTTTTTAAAAAAGGACTCCATGCTTACAAACAACCGATGGCTTAATCTGGCATATTTTGTTCTTGTCAGAAATTCGAACAAGGCTTCATCACAGATCCCGTGGTAATGAGCCCCCGCCACACGGTAGGTGACGTGTTCGAGGCCAAGATCCGCCACGGTTTCTCTGGGATCCCTGTTACAGAGACTGGCAATATGGGAAGCAAGCTGGTCGGCATCGTGACTTCCAGAGACATTGACTTTCTATCTGAGAAGGACCATGACAGACCCCTGGAGGAGGTATGTATTCATTAATACATTAATATGTGTCATTTAGATTCCATCTGACCTGTTTTTATAGGCGATGACAAAAAGGGAGGATCTAGTCGTCGCACCTGCTGGTGTCACACTAAAAGAGGCTAATGACATTCTTCAACGTAGCAAAAAAGGTAAACATGGGTTACGGGAGAGGAAAAATAATCAATACTTATCAATCACTACCCCAAACACACATATTTAAAAAAAAATATATATATATATTTTTTTTTATTCTATTTTTTTAGGCAAGCTTCCGATTGTCAACGACAGTGACGAGCTGGTGGCCATCATTGCCAGGACCGACTTGAAGAAGAACAGAGACTACCCTCTGGCTTCCAAGGACTCCCGCAAACAGCTGCTCTGCGGGGCAGCGATCGGCACCAGGGATGATGACAAGCACAGACTGGACCTCCTCATGCAAGCGGGGGTGGATGTGGTGGTCCTGGTAGGTCAAGCTCATAATTTTGAGGGAAAAAAAACATTACATTTAACAACAAAAAAGCTGGATCACCTTCACGTAACCATCTTCTTACAAGGACTCCTCCCAGGGTAACTCAGTTTACCAAATCAACATGATCAACTACATCAAACAGAAGTATTCTGAACTCCAGGTGGTTGGAGGAAACGGTGAGCTTGTTTACTGTGAGATCTGTCATTACCGAGCATCATCACCACTTCTTCACACGGTTGTCTCTCTCTAGTGGTAACAGCTGTTCAGGCTAAAAACCTCATTGATGCTGGCGTGGATGCCCTCAGGGTGGGCATGGGCTGTGGCTCCATCTGCATCACCCAGGAAGGTAAATGTCTGTAAAGCATTCGCAAACAAGCATTCACCCATTTACAGTTGTGTTTTTATTTTATCAAGACAAAAATTGGGTTGACCAATCACTTAGCAATTCACCACTGAGACAAACTGTTAGCCAGCTAACAGGCACATCAATTAAAGCTGTCTCTAAGTCAGAGGTTGCTTTTGTAGGCCAATGACATCATAATACCTTCATAACTCAAAACCTTTTTCAAATGTAACACACAAATTGGGCTCAGGTAATGTTTGCAAGCTGAGCCCGTAGGCACTCTGATGTAATTTTCAGTCAACAAGTGGCAAAATGGCCACCCCCTGAGATGGATAAAAATGGGTGGGTTTTGCCGCTTAATTCACATTCTACAAACACAATATAATCAGAATGCCATCTTTAGACAAGTGATGCTGCATAGAGCATTTTATTATAAAGAATTTATTTATTTGACATCCACTTTAAATGTTCAGCGTTGAAAGATAAAGATGGGTTTGCTCAAGTGAACAGCCTGCGTTCATATTTGTGTTCCATTTGGATGGATGTATTTCCTGTGGTCTGTAACAACATGAAAAGATTAATCAGCAAAGCATCAATACCATGCATCTAGCATGTACACGACCATGTTACATAAATAACTCTATTTGTTTGGGCATCACATATTCAGTTGTTCAATGATTAAACACAAACAAACCACCTTAGTCTGAATAATAGACTTGAACAAATGGACTTGACATCCCACATCAGCAAACAAATACGATACCATAGGCACTTAATGCATACATTCCAACACATTAAATTCACCTTTTGGCATCCACGCACAATAATAAACAGTATGTCTGAACCTGAAAATGTAAAAAAAAACAAAACAAAACACACCATCATTTAAATGATTAGGGTTTTAATCTGTTAAAAAAAAAATCCCAGAGATAGTGGACTTCAATTACAGGGCGTTATTTTTGATCATTTGTTGCCTTTTTATTTTTGGCTTTAAAGTGATGGCATGCGGTCGACCCCAAGGTACATCTGTGTACAAGGTTGCGGAGTATGCCCGCCGCTTTGGAGTGCCTGTAATTGCTGACGGGGGAATTCAGACCCTCGGGCACGTGGTCAAAGCGCTAGCTCTTGGAGCGTCGACAGGTGAGACGTGAAATTCATCCTTCAATTTTTTTTTTTTGTACTTGTCCTCATTAGACGTATGCTCGAGCCTACACCCTGGACTGGTTGCTAGGTACATTAGGTCATTAGCCATTTCACTAGGTACGCCTGGATTATGTACAATGAAGCCGAACAAGAATTCTGCCTTTCTTAAGGTGACAAAGCTGTTTTGATTGACACTGTTAGAAAGCATTTATTTTGACGAAATGTTTGGTTGTGATTTGTTGTGTAAATGTCATCATACTGAGGGATGTTTGCTATTTTTGTTACTGTCGTTCGGAAAATTGATGCATGGATGTTTTCTATTCTCAGTGATGATGGGCTCACTGCTTGCGGCGACCACCGAGGCTCCGGGAGAATTTTTTTTTTCTGACGGGGTGCGTTTGAAAAAGTACAGAGGAATGGGGTCCTTGGATGCCATGGAGAAAAACAACAGTCTGAAACGTTATTTCAGGTGGGCTGACTGTAGGTGGGCCAATGGCTACCTTTTGCTTTCCTAATTTACACATAGCCTATTGTTGTTGGTTTTTTTGGGGGGGGGGACAGTGAGGGAGACAAGGTGAAGGTGGCTCAAGGTGTATCTGGGTCAGTCCAAGACAAAGGCTCTATCCAGAAGTTTGCGCCTTACCTCATTGCTGGCATTCAACATGGCTGCCAGGACATCGGAGCTAAGAGTTTGTCAATTTTACGGTAAGAAAAATAATAATCAGGGACCAACTCCTGAATGAGGACAAATACTGTATATGGCGCTTTGCAAATTCTCTCTCTGATGAGTGGGTAAATAACACACATGTTGCTAGGGAAAGGTCCTTGGCAAGTTAATGCAGATGGCTCAGATGCCCACCCACAATAGGAAGGACAGGGAGGTGTGGCAAGAACAGGAAGTCACAGACCCACGTGCACGCTTACTCAATACAGATGAGATATTGAACCACTATTCTGTATTTGCTATTAAAAAGAGTTATAGTGCATGTTGCATCACTTGTTGCTGATAAAAGTCATGGGACACAATCATTTGTGACTGTCACCAACAAAGTAAACAATCAATTATGTGATGCTTGCTAGAAGCTAGCAGGAATATTTTCCACATTTTCCAAAATAGGGATGTTAGAAAAGATTTACTTGCTTGTTTAATGTCACATTTGATGTGTGGGCAGGCACTCCTGAGATTCAACTATTTGTAAACAAACACTCAAGTCAATTTATAGTCTCTCCTTAAACCATTGATTAGAAGCAAAGAGATACACCACCATCTGCTGGTTGAGGCTAGGTACTGCCTCCCTGCATCTAATCGTTTTATTTTATTTTTTCATCTCAGATCGATGATGTACTCTGGAGAGCTGAAGTTCGAGAAGAGAACAATGTCTGCTCAGATGGAAGGTGGCGTCCACGGCCTTCACTCGTAAGTATTTTCTGGAACATTTACCCTCAAAGCTTTCCTTTTCCATTGTGTGCATTTGCCGTGCAATTTGAATCATTTGTCTGTAGCGTGGTGACAGACCCCTACCAACCCTCTCCTGTTTTGCACTCACTTTATTCAGCCCTGTTGTTGGATGCAATCGCCATGAAACATCATACTTGTCTTCTCTCTTCCTCTTCTTATTCATGCTGTCATATTAGATATTCTTTTGTACCATGTAAGTACATCCATGCTGCTTTTTTCCTTCATCTTCTTGTACTGTTCATGGCCTGTTTCTCAGTGGCCTCGACCCAAATACAGTCACCTTGTTTCCCAATGTTTATTGAGCTAATTGATATACATTCTGCAAGACCATTTAATGGTGGACTATTAAATTGATGTGACTGTCACTATCTGTCGCTGGCATAGCTAGATGGAAAACTTTGTTGTAAATTAACAATTTTTGGTCCAATTAACTGAAACGGGATCATTTTATATCGCACTCCTGGAATGGTTGGGAATCACTAGTCTGACAGACAGTGTGATAATGTCATCACCACATGTAAAAAAATTTGTCAATTTTCACTAATTTTTCTTCACTTGCAGTTATGAGAAGCGACTTTACTGAGGCCGGAGGAAAGGGAAACACCCGCTCGGGACCGGATGTCCCTGCCCCGGCCCTGCTGAGCAGACGAACAACGCACACGTGAACAGGCTACCGAAATCTCACCTTCATATTTAATATTTAACAATCAATCGTCTAATAGACATCATACACTGCATTGCTTCTCTCATGAACTTGTCGAGTTGACTTTTTTTCAAGAGCAAACTGGCATTAGTGAATTAATTATGTGACCGGATTTGTTACTTTGTCATGTTTGGGGGTCTCATATTTTAAGAATGATTATGTGTGTGTCCCACTTTAGGGAGCTTTGAGATACTCATCTCATTAGGTACACCTGCCCGGGCTCTGACTCTTTTTTTTTTCTTTTTCTCCTCAATACAGCCTGCCAAGCATTGATATTATTGCGACTTCTGTTGGTTATTATTATTATTTTTTTTTGCTTTACATTAGCATTTTTTTCCCCAAGCGAAATAATTGACCAGCATTCTACCTTTGGCCACATTGTGGCACAAGACTCTAGTTAAGATAAGCCATTTTAAATTAAAAACAAAAACTTTTCCACAATTAGAAGCGGAAGTTTCAAATACAACTGGAACTTATTCACTGCCGTCAACACGTTTAGGTGCCAGTCCGAGCCCTGATTTTAAAATATAAAAGTCTCACCTGTGTATAAGTCGCAGGACCAGCTAAACTATGAAAAAAAGTGTGACTTCCAGTCCGAAAAAAATATGGTGTATATATTTGTTTATTTGTTAAACTAATATACCTACCTTGGCCTATTTATCCATTTCCACACAGATTGTATACAGTGTACACATACTGAGATCAATAACTATATACTGTATATATACAAAATATCAATACATTTTAGACAAGTTTATATTTTTGTGTATATTTAACAAATTGCTTGTTATCATAGTTTACAATGGCGTAGTAATGCACTGCATAAAGAGATGACGTTGGATTGTATGGGTGTACCTAATTAAGTGTCCACTGAACATGTTTTGCTTAGAAACTCGGGCAATAAGAAGAAAAACATTTTGTGCTTTTAAAATGTAACATTTTATTTCATCATGAATGGAAGGCAACACAAACGTGAACTTATTGAAAAAAGATTTTTTTTTTTTTTTTTTTTTTGGCTGATTTTTGGAGAAAAATAAACATACATTCCTCCATTAGCATCTCAGTTCAGTGCAAATTCAGGGGTTTTCACAATATTAAGTACAGTGTGTAATCTCACTCAGGATCTTCTGGTGTCTTTATATAAAATGGTTTGCCTAATTACGACATAAGGAACAAACATACAAACTTGTACAGAGATGTAATAATGTGTATTTTTCTTCTTGTGTCGTAAAAGGGCCTGTAGTTGTGCGCGTGCGTGTGTGTATGTGCGTTTTTGTGACTGCTGGAACGTGCACATTTGTTTTTTTGAATAAATAGACAACAGTGATTGACAAAAAGCTCATGTTCTGATAATTGATCATGTTTGATTGACACTGTCAGAGTTCATTTAAAAATTGTTTGTTGTTGCAATCCATTGCACTATACTGAAAGCAATTTGTAATATTTGGTCTATTTCTTGTAGAAAATTAGGTAAAATTATTATTTACATATATTTGTGCATTTTTCTGACAGTGTCAATCAAAACTAAGCATTGCTATCACAATAAGAAGACAACTGTAGCTCTTGTATCTCATTAGATTGCAAAGGTATAACTAATTTTATATCCAGTAAATGTCACCACTATGAATAAAATCATTTAAATTATGGGATTAAAAAAAACAAAACAAAAACCGGTCATCACAAGACTATAATAGCTGTTTTCCTGCTGTGATTAGTAATGTGATTAAATTCACTCCAGAAATCTTCTTATATAAACATATACAAAATTAGTCTATAGTAAAATATATGAATTATATACAAAACAAATTCAAAATGTGGGGAAAATAAGTTAAGGTTTATATACTGCAAAATTACTATACATGTACAATCTCAATAAATTATGATATACGTCAGTTTATTTTAATAAAGTTTAAAAACTCATATTCTTATTTGTTAATTTTTATATATTAACCGTGGGGAAATGCTTTTCAAAGGCAATTTCTACCTAATATACGTATGGAAATTTATTTTGATTGTTTCTTATGATGGCTTCCAAGTTTTTGAGATGGTGAATGTCAGAATTGCTGTTATTTTAGCATTATCAAAATTCTAACATATGAAATATTTCTTGACATGGTATGTTTTTTTTAGATGCACCTATACCTTCCCAATCCCCACATTATTTACTCTGGATATTTCTCTGTTAAATAAGCATATTTATACATTTATCTAAAAAGTATAATCTCATCATGTGCACTCAAAACGCATACAGAGACTTCACTAACAGGCTACAGTTCAATGGTGTCACTGCAAATGCTCAAAGCATCAATTTGCTTGCACACATTGACAAACTCCGCCTGCACGGCCAGATCCCATTCCAGCTGCTTGCTCTCGCTCAGGTGTTTAGTCCCTGCCAATCGTTCAGATTGCTGGCCATCTTTGGAAGCCACGCTCAAGGTTCGGTAACGGACGTAGTTAGACAAGTGAGGGATAGCACGTGGGAGGTTGTTCTGTGCCATGCCTTGCCCTCTGTTGGCCCAGGAATTGGAGCGCAGCTTTCTTGTCTCCTTGGCTTTGCTACACAGGCCCAGAGTTGAACCAGAAATACTTCCTTTCCAATCAGACTTCTCTGATGACATGGGTGCTTTGTTGTGTGATTCCAGTATACCGTGAGGTTGGGAATGTTTAGAATTGTTCTCTTGATCCAGGTCGCAACACGAAGAGGTTCGATAAAGAGAACTTTTCTCACAGGCAGTCCCTTGTTTTGATGTGCCTTGTTTAGGAGAACCCAGTGAATGGCTGGAGGAACTAGGAAAGAGTCTTGGCAAGCCAAATATACTGTGAGCGAATAGGGATTCACTAAACAGAGCCTGATCTATGCTGCGGGACAGGTCTATTGGAGATGGAGGCCGTAGGTCCACTGTAGAGTCAGCCCCTAAACTCAGAGAAGATAGATGGAAGTCTACATTTTTAGGCTTGTGCACTGGGCTTGTGGGTGTCGGGAGTAAAGTTGTCTGGCATTGGTTTGGCAGAGAGATAAAGGCAAGCCCATTTGCAGGAGGATCTACCATCAAGCCAAGAGGAAGAACCTCCGACTGTCCCTTTGTCGTGACACCACACACTACCATCTTTTGTGGTTTGTCTTGAGACCCGGAAATTACAGGTGAATTTGCATGTCCCGGAGAGGGCAAGGTGACTCCGCGAGAGGGCGAGCTGCAGGACAGTCGAGACCATGTACCTGGCCTTGGATGAGCCTTGAAAGACGTGTTTTGACAGAACAGAGGATGCGTGCCAATGAGAGACAAACCAAGGCAAACTCCGGCCTCACATAACCTGCATCCGATCTGATATCCCCACCAGGGCCAGGGCAGGAAGCCATAGCTTTCAACCCCGCCAAAACCAAGAGCGTGTAAGATTCCATAGAGCTGTAGGCCTCCGCATCCTAACAAACACAAGGAAGCTCCGACTCCGGCACCTGCTGCCCGGCCCCAGTCTTCCACTTTTGCAAAGGGGCAACTTGCGTGGTGAGTCAACTCAGGAGATCCTCCACACTCCCCGTTGTCATCTAGCCTGTAGATGTGTTTGGTGTCCACTTGAATCAAACAGTAAAATATGACATAGGAGCTTGAGAGAAAGAGTGCCAAACACACAAAGACGCATTGAGGGACCAGGAGAATGATAGTGGGGAGGCTGTGAAAGAGCTGGAGAATTCCAATGCAGCCTAGAGAAACACCAAAGTGCACCAGGGATAAAGAAAGCAGGAGGCAAGGTTTGGGGAGGGCAGACAGTGAGGGGGAGATGGCGAGCGAAAGGGAAAGACGCTTGCGGGAGCGCAGAGAAAGAAGGAAGAAGGCCAGGGCGAAGGCGGATATCAGACAAGGGAAGGGAAGCTGGGAGAGCAACAGCGAACTCAGAGGAGGGAGACGGTCTTGATGTCTGTAAGCGTCATAGAGCAAGCAGAACGCCTGAGTTCCTGCGAATCCGAGAAGGAACAAGTGCAGCAAGGTGAAGTAGGGGCTTCCAGATGGACAGCGAAAGGGCAAGCCCAGTAGGCAAACCACTGAAATCAGGCCAAACACCGTAAAGATGGACCCAAGACCGTAAATGTGGGCTTCCCAGGCAAATCCCCATGTGGCGAGGGCAGTGTTCCAGTCCGAGTACAGAGGAACAAAAAGAGCAGGACTATGATCCAGAGAGGGACTCTGGGAGTCACTGGGTGGAAATTCATCCTGGTACATGGGAGTCCAGGTTGGGATAGTTGTTCCACACGGTGTGACTGATGTCTGGAGAGGACCACTAGGCTTTGGGAGTTGCTGGTCATCATCAGCGCCTTGGGTACCATCTATCAAATGACAAGAAAATAACATTTGAGTTGGAAAAAGAGAATTAAGCTGTCATGATCATGTGCTTTTGTACTGAAAGGTTTGCTTTGTTCCTAGTGCTTGGTAATGGTCAGGGGGTTGTGAGGAGCCCCAAGGGTAAACCTGTTCAGCGTTATCATTAGTTTCAAAAGGGTGGATTTATATGAGCGAGTTGCCAGAATATTTTTTAGTACTTGTTATTTGCCCTTGTCAGTCATGTGCTTGTTTTCTCCACCACGTTCAGGGTTGTACCTGCTTCATTCCGGTTTTTCCAGTCTATTTTTGCTGCCTCACTTGTGTAGTGTTCAGTAGTGCATTTGATTCTGTTTGCTTAATACCCGTTTGTTCTAAACTTGTGTAGTTTCGAGTCATTTTTGCCTTACTTGCTTTTTGACTCAGAAATATTCTAGTATCGTTGGGAATCTTTGTGTTTGTTTCTTTTGGTTTCTGATATCAGTTTGTTCCTATACGGCTGTGTATTTTAATTATCTTTTTGCTGTCGTGGTTTGGGTTGGGGCTGGGTTAGTTTTTTTTGCATATGTCATGTTTTGGGTTGGGCGGCATGGTGCATGACTGGTTAACACGGCCGCCTCCCAGTGCTGAGGATGCAAGATCGAGCCCAGGCTTCGGTCTTCCTGGGTGGAGTTTGCATGTTCTTCTCGTACGTGCGTGGTTCTTCTCCGGGTCACCTCCCACATTCCAAAGACATGCATGGCAGGTTAATTGGGCGCTCTGAATTGTCCCTAGGTGTGCTTGCGAGTGTAGTCTTGATTTTTTTTAAATTTCCCCTCCGTCTGTGTCGGTGCATTGTTCTTGCTACACCCCAAACCATGCTTTGTTCCCCCTCGTCTTGTTTTCCCTTTTTGGACTTGGTTGTTTTGATTTCTCAGGTTATACCTTACTTTTGCCTCCTTGTTTTTGTTCATTAAACATTTTTTGGACTCCATGCCCCTGCTTCCTTGCTTGCCTTACATACACTTGACCCCAACCCCGGGTTTTCACTGGATGCTGTTGCGGTGCGGTTGCGGTGCGGTGCGTCTTGACTGCGTGCTCCGGACGGGTCAATTTTTTTGTCAATCCACACCGGCTCCGCACAGCTGCGGTCCGGCAGCTCCGTCGCCGCCCACTTCCCAACGTGTCTCGCGGGACCGCGCGCGCGCGATCATGTGGCATTTCACAACGACAAACATACAGAAAGTCTGCTCAACAGAGAAGCAGAAAGATATGAGATTCCATGCAGCATCCTTTTTTTTGGTTGTCCTTGTAAAGTATATTAATAACGAGAGTCGGGTCAGTGCGGGTCCACTCTTTATTTCTGTCTTCCGCGTCCGGCTGCCGCTCAGTACGGCAAGCGAGACGGGCACAACAAGCAATCGCGAACATCAAACTCACAATACATTACAGTCCTTATAAAAAGGATGTGCCGTGTCATATATTATTTTGTGGTTTTCCACCTCCAATATAAACCTATTCTCGTCCATGTTCGCTGGTGTCTAAACCGTGAATGAGCACATGGCCCGGCGGCGACGCCCACGTCACGTTTTGATGAAAAACTTGCGAAATAGGAGCTGGCGAGTGTTTTATTCTGAAAGGTAACCGGAAATTTATTTTGAAACTGCCTCGGTCTTCCTGTCCCGCTCGATGTGTTTTGTGCTAGCTTGCCATTTGCCGGAGGCCTACCGCTGCGGCGTCCGGCAAAAATAGAAAATAGGCTATCCTTGCGGAAGGCTTGCGGCACGCCGCAGGCCTTCCGCAGTCGACACGCAACGCACCCGCAAGCGGTGTAAACTGCACCATTCGAATGAATGGAATCTAATTGCTTGCGTCGCCGGACCGCACCGCAACCGCACCGCAACCGCATCCAGTGAAAACCCGGGGCAAGTCTCAACCCAACCTCCACTACCACCCTGACAGAACACTGTGCTTCTTAGTTGATTGTTCAATTCAGTGTCAGCTCTATTTTTGGGGTTCAACATTGTGGCACATGATCGTAACACAAGCGGTCTTGAAAATAGGATATTGGAGTGGACACACTGGATTGGTCGCTAGTCAATCATAGCACAATTAATTATACTCAGCCATACTTACAGTCACTGAGTGAGAATCAAAAAAGAAACGGATGTATCAATCTCATGACATTGATGATTAACTATCAGTATTCAGATACAATTCCGTGGATTGGGGACGATATGCTGCCCCGTGAGTGAAAATACAATCCATGCTTTTACTGTGTTTTTGGAGGCTCACATTTTCCTCAACATTTACCTCAACACAAACCCTAACTACGCCATGCCCCCCCCACTCCCTCCCACAGTCGTCATTGTAATGAAAACTGTAATTGGCATTGACCTTGAAGGGGAGGGAGCTCAGTGGCGCGCGACAGGACTACCTCCTCAAAACAAGCTAATTTCAGTATTGCTATAAAAACTGTAGTGCAACTCATATATTTTATGGTTTTCATGGTGAAAGCATGTTAGATATTACCTGGAAACTGTTTTAAAAGGAGAGATTGCGAGAAAGCGTCCTCCAAGATTGCAATCTCCCCACTGATGTACGGTACAGAAATGAAGTGGAGTATGTGAAGTTAATCCATTATAAAACAGAACACGCTTGTAAGTGGGTCACACAGAGAGTGGGGAGCAAGCTCAAGTAACGAGTGCACATGCGAGTGAGACAATATCGACTTCTCCGCCGCTCCCATTTTGCCCGGCTATTAATGCACTGAGGGGTTGTTACATGTTATTGAATCATTTCAATAAGATTCTGATGAGTGATGTGCACCTCATTCAGAAGAAAAGGATGCTCAGATTTATTAGTGGTTATAAATGGAATGTGTCCTAGTTCTTGTCCCCATTATCAAGGGATTTGTTCATCCAAAAACACCAACAAGTGCTTTTCCTTGGAATTTGCCATCTTTGAATGTCAATTGTTTCAGTGTGTGTGTTTCAGTGTATTGTAAAACTGTCACACATGGGAAGAGAATATTGTCAAAAGTGGGATGGATCAATTACAGCAACGCTCTTGGCTTCCATCCATTCTTTATAGCAGTTGTCCTCAATAGGGTTGCGTGTGAATTGGAATCTATCCCAGCTGATTTTGGGCGAGAGGCAGAGTACACATTAGACTGTTTAGGCGAGCCACCCATTTGCAGGACACAAATAGATAAACAAACAGCCACACCTATGGAAATTTCAATTTGGTAAATGGATGCATTTTTATCGACTGTAGGAGGAAGCGATACTCCGAACCTCAGAACTGTGATGCAGACATTCTTAACCACTTGGTCCAACTAGCAAGCTCTAGCAACTGAACTAGCTGTAGCTACAGCCTATAATACTGCCAAGGATATGGTAGAAAGCGAGAAGACTGTTATCTCCATGGGTGGAAAATTCAGGTCCAGAAAGTAAAAACAATGCACCAGTTTAGCTTTCGCCACAAACGAGCTTGTTTACCTGCTTGTTGATTAGACGCACCTGTGCTTCAAGTGTATTTTTTTTCTGAATCAAATATTTTGTCAGTCATGTAGTTTTAAGGGTTTTAAGGGTAATGTAAAGTGTTTTGAGATCATAGTTTGTGTTGTATTTACAGTTAAAGCACTAATTTAGACAACAATGAATTTTAGGAATGCTATCAATTACTATTCGCAGCAGGGCTTTGTGCCTATTCCCCGCAAATGGATGGACTCTACCTCTTTTTATCTCTGTGTTAGCTCCTCTAGTTGCAACCATATCTTCAAAGACAGCCTTTGTTGTAATGGTCCTCCCCGCTGTGCCAGTGGGTACAGATGGAGTGCTGTTCTCCTTGTTGGATGTCAGATCTGGAGCAGGCTGTCCAGTTGGGATAATGTTCAGCATAATTCCATCTGTTGAAGAAGCTATTGATGGGGTAACTTCTGCAGCACTCTCTGTCTCCAGTTCCTCTTCCCTTCGACGCGGCGGCATTGTCTCCTCCTCAACATCACTGTATTCACCGAGAACTCCCTGCTGACCATAGTCCCAACTCACAGATGGACTTGAGGAACGTCCGAGCACTTTTTCTCCAAAACCAGAATCAAAAGGTCTACGAGGGGATCCCTTGGGATGTTCTCCGGTTAGGAATGCGGAGTGAAATGATAAAAGCCATGACAGGAGGTAAAGAGTCCACCGAAAGAGCATGGTGAGCGTCTATGACAACCCACTTATCACATCTTGGATTGATGTCTTGAATTGTCCCCCTAAAAGCAAAATATCCATCAACATTTAAAAACACGAGCACAATTAGGCTAGAGCATGCATGTTTCAGCATTCTTACCTCATCGGTAGCCCACTCTGCTGCTTTCAACACTGGATCGCTGCATAACTGCACTCTCACTGCATAGTGCCTTTTTTTTTTTTTTTTTTTTTAAACACACACACAAGCACTCGCACGCACGCACACACTTGTAGACCCCACCTCCTGTAGATAAGGCCCACTCACTGCTCTCACTGACAGTGCTCTATATCAGCTGTTTCAAAGTGTGCTATCGTGGTACATGTGAAGACAAAAAAAAAAAAAAACACTGTTCACTTCAGATGTATTTCATTTTTAATTTAGTACATTTACATTTAACCCTAACACTTGTTTAAAACTCCATCCAAGCCTTGAAACTACAACTTTAAACCCTAACTTGAATGCCAAACCCTTGTTTAAGGACAGAAGTGACACAGGTCCAGTAGATTCAGTCAAATGACAGCTACATGCACGCAAGCCATACACACCAGGCTGTCATTAGCAGATGGATTCATATAATCTCCAGCAATTGCAACTAAGGGAGGACCAAAAAAAAAAAAAAAAAAAGACGGTTAGTAGCACCAATACAAGGCATACATAAAGATAACTTGACTAGATGAAGCCATCTATAAAAAGCAAAGTAAAGCCATGCATGGTCAAATGAGAGCAATCAGAGTATGCATTTATTTATCAGCACATAATGATGACAGCAGAACAGACTGAATAAACCTGTCCTGTAAGAGCCTCCACTGACACAAAACCAGGTGAAAGTGAGGAAACCCCACAAGGATGTCAAAATTACTTTCAATAAAGTTGAAATACTCTTCAATAAAAATAAATTACTGAAAAAGGTTTAATACTCACCCTAATCCACTTGTTGAAGCCAGTGGCAAACGTCTGATTTGTCCAGACTCTATAACTCATGTCTACAAAAAAAAGAAACAAATGTTAAAATAATAAAGTCTACCTTTCTCCATAATATGGAGCCCCTAAGCCAAGGTGACATGGTAGGAAAAAAACAACAACTTTGCGTTCTATCGCAAAACATTTTGCGTACCCTCGCAAAGATTACAGGTGTGACATATCAGGGGTGATTATTATTCACACGTGAATTTGTATTACAAGCTGGATGGATGTGAAGCCTCAAGCAATCGGAAACCTCAAATAATCAAGTTAAATCTTATTTCAGCAAGTGTGACTCTAGGACCCTTATGGTACGGAGCCCCTAAGGTGACATGGTAGAAAAAAAAAATAATAACTTTGCGTTCCCTCGCAAAACATTTTGCGTTCCCTCGCAATCTTTGCGAGGGAACGCAATCTTTACGTTCAAACGCAAAGTTGTTTTGCGAGGGAACGCAAAGTTGTTTTTTACGCTTACCATGTCACCTTAGCTGCGCCGTAAACACTTCCGGATCATCTTCCATGTGAACAAAAGCGACGTGTAAACAAAGCAGTGGAAAAATACATGCTCCATCCTAGTCGCTTTGGGAAAGCTTTCCCACTGCTTTGTTTCATGTTTACAAACGTTCCGTCCTCGTCGCCTTTGTTCACATGGAAGATGACCCGGAAGTGTTTATGGCGCAGCTAAGGTGACATGGTAAGCGAAAAAAACAACTTTGCGTTCCCTCGCAAAACAACTTTGCATTCGAACGTAAAGATTGCGTTCCCTCGCAAAGATTGCGAGGGAACGCAAAATGTTTTGCGAGGGAACGCAAAGCTATTATTTTTTTTTTCTACCATGTCACCTTAGGGGCTCCGTACCATAAGGGTCCTAGAGTCACACTTGCTGAAATAAGATTTAACTTGATTATTTGAGGTTTCCGATTGCTTGAGGCTTCACATCCATCCAGCTTGTAATACAAATTCACGTGTGAATAATAATCACCCCTGATATGTCACACCTGTTTTGAAGAGGGCGGAGCATGTCATCGATATCAAAAACGACATTCAACTCCCACGGGGCAACCAACATGGCAGCCAGCTCCCAGGTCCCACACACTAAAATCCATCTTTTCCTCTGGGCAACACGACCACCACCAAACATTCACACCATCTGTACACCAGTATGACTGGCACTGGAGGTAACGTGTGTAAAATGCCTTGCCTAAGGACTCAACTTGGAGAGAGTGGGAATTGAACAGCAGACCTTCTGGTTACTGGACAACCAGCTTTACCTCCTGAGCTAGAGCCCCCATTCACACCCAAAACGAAATAATTTTCAAAAGTCAATAAATCGCTCAAGGGACTGACATAAAATTATCTGATTGGCTGTTGACCAGATAAAGAGATTAAGATTCCTGACATCACATAGCTTCTGACATCACATAGCGTCTTACCAGTTGAAACTAGATGCTGGTTACGTCAGTTCAAAACAGACACTTGACCACACGGTCATGACCCAAATATAACCCTTGCATGACCAAGTCATGACATTACCAGTTTATAAAAAAAATAAATAAAAAAAAAGGCTACGCAAAGGGCGAGATACAAACGCACAACCTTCAGGTTGGGGGGCAGCCAGTATACCACCTGAGCCATGCCACTCCTGTTCGTATATTCCTCATACCTCCAAGTACGTTGGCCTCATTTTGGACACACTAGCAATGCTGTATAGTAGCAAACAAGAGCGGCATAGCTCAGGTGTTACAGTGGTTGTCTCTGAAGCTGATGGTCATGAATTAATTCCTCAATGCTTGAGTAACTTTTTTTTTTTTAATAAACTGGTCAAATGTACTCAATACTCTTCTTGTGAAATTTTCTTAGAATTTCTGAGTGAATACTGAAACATGGCTAAACATTTGAATATTTGATGGTAAGGATCCATCTGTTCAACAGTCATTGAAGAACCCCTTCTTCCAAAAAGAGTTCTCTGTATTGAAATTGTTCACACAGGAACCCTTAGCCTCAAAAGAACCCTTGAAGATTTTTATTTATTCGTTTTTTTTTTTTAAAGGGTTCCTCAGAAGCCCATAGTGCTGGGTAGAACCTCTGCACTTCATGAAGAACCCTTTTGGAACCCTTACTTGTGCTTGTACAGCATGTACTAGCTCTTGTTTGAAACCCTAACCCTGTTTTTAAATCCTAAATGTGTATTGACATTTGGCAGTGTACGTCAGATGACATGACTCAACTGAGCGCCACAAAAGCAGACAGTAGGCAACTGTTGTCAAACCACAGCAGATCAATACACAACATCAGATGCTATTGACGGCTGATGCTATTGTGGCCTTTGTGCTAAAAATGCAGCTCCGAGTCCGACCAAGAAAATTCTCTTTTGAATAGCAAAGCAGATGCATAATGCATGGTTATAATGGGGGAGGATGTTGAGATGTTGCAGCAGTAGTCTTATACTGGGAGCTTGAACAGACTGCTACAGAAAACCAACATATATGTTAATATAAGAAGGGAATGCATACATTTCCTAAGATTGGTTCTAAGACACTTAAATAGTCCCATCCTAAGTGAGAGGGAAAAAAATAAATAATAAAAATCCTAGATACTAATAATTTGTATACATACACACGTATGTACAATCTGCAGTACACAGTATATTATGCATATCAACCTACAGCTATACACTATATTTGTGCCTATTAATTTGTATTAATAGTTCAACATGATGCATTACATATATATGTGCATATGACGCGTATTAACATCTATGTGTATATGCTGTCACTTTAAATAACTATTTGGACTGTATTTATTACTTACTTCAGAACAACAGGCAATACATATATGTTTTCCACTTGTCTTCTTGTTTAGATTACATTAAATCTGGCCTCAAACACTGCTCATGAATTTGGATTTACTTCCTCAGGTGAAACTTATTTGCATACGCTTAATGTGGGCAGAGCTTGGCATCAATGTATGATGATCAGTTATTTGCTATGAAAAACAAAATGTCATCATAATCATATTAGCTCATATGTGGTGCATTTATCCAGTGTGGGGAAGGGGTGAAATCCACTGGCCTCGTGGCCTAATTCATTTCCCTGGTTCATTCTAAAATAGATGTTGATCCACATAACTTTGGATGTAAAACAAAGTCACACAATGACATTATCTCCTTCCACTGGCTAGCCCATGTTCGAAATTGCAGTCATCATATACGGCTGGGTATATTCGGTTTCTGCCGAATTCAAATAAAACCTTAGTTTCTTTCATGTACGTGGTCAAAATCTGTAAAGATAGTGCCAAATATACTCCTGTACTTTTTTTTGTCGGACTATAGTAGTAGAAGACGTTACACATTTTGTCAAACCCTTACCAAAAAGTAGTATACTTTAAGTACATAATATAGAGTATACTTAAGCATCGGCCTAACTAAGTTTATTTTTCGAGTGTACTCACTCTTGTACGAAAAATAAACTCCTTGGGACTAAATTGGCCCATTTTGTTACACTTAAAAATATTAATGTCATGTCTGGGCCTGGGTCGCGCCAAAGTTCATGCGCCAGATTTCATGACCCGTTATGTGTCTGTTTTGGAATTGATGTAACAGCATCCAGTTTCAACTGGCTTTTTGCTCGGTGACAGTTTGGTGATGTTAGACCTACGTGATGTCATTATTTAATCCTTTACATAGTGACAACCAATCAGATCGATTCACTGTCTCTAGTAGCGTTCTGAGAAGTGTTTGTGTTTGCCGGATTATTGCTTTCTGTTCACCTGTGCAGCTTTCGTTGTTTCCCGCCTTTCGATGTGAATAAATAGTTAAAACCTAATTTGTGTCTGCGCTTTGGGATCCGACTCCAGCCCACAACAATTAATAAGTATACTTTAGGATACTTTCAACTAGTATACTTTACAGTATTAGGCATACTTAAACATACTTGAAAGTATACTTTGTGGCATACTTATTTCCACAGTTTAGTTTACAGCAAAAAAAAACCCAGTGATGAATTGACACAAATCGAACCGGCAAACTCTGGCACCATACTAGGCTATCCACTTGGTGTTTGGGGCAGTATACTTGCAGGTACACTTAACATTTATTTGGTGGAGTATACTTCCAATAAGTACAAGAAAAGTAAAAGTATACTCTCCTTCTTCAAGCATACTTAAATGTACTTCTTTTTGGTGAGGCAATGTATAGGAGCAAAAGTAAAAAAAAATCAGAGAATAAATGTGATTCTCATCACACACAGCCATTGACACATTTGATGAAATTTCAGCTCATTTACACAGATGGTAAGTGCGGTGAAAACGCGGCCTTTCTTCCGTGTGTTCCAACTGTTATCGGGCGATACAGGAAAGCACCAAGCCAGCCGTGAGTAAGGCGACCGGAAAGGAACAATGGCAGGCTAAACACATGAGGTCAGCCAGAGACACCACCAAATTCGTTGCCTAACACTTGGTGGTCTAACCCCAATGGATTTCCATTGGGGTTGCTGTTTGGATAAGTCGTAATCCGGCAAGACAAAGTCAGCGGGGACCCCGGTGCAGGGTGGGAACCCACCGGAGATGAGAGCAAAATGCAGCAACAAAGCTGCACAAACAAAGTCAGAGACAACAAGGTCTTGTGACAAAGATGGATTTCTTCATGTTGTTGCAAAAATCTGAAACATGAACTTACTAAATGCAGGATATGGGTGAATAGTGGAAAACATGTATGCAAAAAAAAAGTGTAAACTTTCAGACAATTCATTACACCTGCAATAGGGATGAGCCTTCCATGACAAAAACAATGAAAGGTGCCAGCAGTGAAGAATGGGCCTTATAGCACAAATGATCATGACATTTTTACAACACGCTCCACGCCAATATGCTTTCCTTCACAGAAATTTGTCGAAGTTCAAGCCGTGGAATTTCCCTCAAATGGCCTTGTAAACGCTGACTGGGGTTGATTTAAATAAATAAATAAATAAATAAATAAATGGGGGTGTCATAATATGAATCAAGAAAAGCCTCATTATTCTCAAACTCTGACGCCAAGTTCCGCCCACATTGGATGACAGCGGTTTAAAAAAAAAAAAAAAAAGAAAGAAAGAAAGAAAAGCGTCTCTCAGGTGCCTCATAGCGACACTTGGCGCTATGGGGCTATTGGACTGCTGGTAGGTAAACCATGATCAAATTCATGAAAACATTCTCGAAAAAAAGGGAGAACATTTTGAACTATAAAGACAGCATTAAAAATCATGAGTTGACATTCGTGTGTGACGAAGATAGGACTCGATCTTGACGTCTCCCTGATGACGCTGCGCTGAGGTTCATAATCAAACTACACATGAACCACGTAAAATAAATGTTTTCTTTGCCATTATAGTACAGCTACTTTGATACGTTAGATCGTTTATTTATTTATTTATTTATTTATTTTGAAGTTTCAGCTGATTTCACTTGTGAGCTCAACTCTTAAATCACAGGGGTGCATCCAAACGAAGCAAGTGGGCATTAATTGTCCGTTCGCAATTTCCTTTCCGTTCCACAATTTACACGACAAATACACGTTTAATAAACTTGTCAACTTCAGTGTTTATTTCGGACGACGTGTTGGGTTCCCTTTCGTCTACGTCCTACAGGGGGCAGCATTGCACTTCTAGGATGCGTGTTGCAACACACAGAAGAAGTACTTTTTTTTTTCATCTTTTTTTCCCCTCAGTTTGTTTCGATAGGAAGCCTTTCGTTCCTATTAGTGTCGCAACTTTAGGTGAAAACCGAAAACAGGAGACTTATTGTTTTGTTTTAGTTAGTTTCCGGGTAAATTGCGTTTACTGTGATGATCAGGAGAGAGATTTGGTGTGTACCCATGTTAACAGCTAAGAAAAAAACTGTTTTTTTCCAGCCTTTCAGATATAATCCAGGGTTTCGAAAGATGGAACGCTAAGGACAACGATATTCATCCTCAAGTTTTTGAACTTTTCGACACTCACCAACACGGACTGCTGCCGACAAGGTCTACAATCGTTTTTAAATCTGTAACACTTGATTAATTGATTTGACGTTCCGTCAGCTAATTATAATATAATGAAAATGACTTGATTAGCCTCCCCCCACCCGCATCATTTCACGAAATTAACGATTACAAAGGAATTATGCTGCATTCAACTGCGGTGGGAAATCGGATTTATTCCACTCCGATTGTGTTTGACCTCAAAGCGTTCAAGGCGAATTTAAACAACATAGATGGCCGATTATTATAAATGTTTTGTCTGTTTTTGACCTCCCAGCAAACCCCCCTTTTATTCCCTTCCCTTTATTTAAAGAAAATGAACATCTTTAAAGCAATTCATTGATCACACCGAATAATTTAAATTACGTGACTCGCGATAAGTACAAAACACGCCGTGGAGTTGTTTCGAATTGCTAAATTAATATAATAACAAATAAAGAGAAATATATCTTTATAATCTTGTAAATGATGTTTTGCCATTCACGGCCTGTCCATGGAGGTCGCCATTGTCGAGTGACGTCAGATTAGAACCAGCTGGTGACGTCTGGCTGCTTTTTTTCTGACTTAGCAACAAGTACCGTCTTTAACCTTTTTGTTACATACTTGAAAATACAGAAAACATTGTACAGTTGTGTAAAGTTTGTTTTTATCGAACAATATTGAACATTGTGATGTAGTTGTTACTCACTGGACAAAACATTAGGTACACTTATGGCTTGTACATATGTACATGATGCATTGCCTTATATTTTACCTGAATACTCTCTCACTAGTTAGCATAGCAACTAATTTTGCAATAATTTTACATTTTTAATTGACTATAATGTCTTTCAAGCCATCTGGAACCTACCCCCCTCACTCCACCGGGTCCCCCGGCAGCAGCATCTGCAATGCTGACCAGGAGCATCTTGCGCCGAAGCTTCTCCTGCCACCGCCTCAGTAAAAATGTCACCTTCTACATGGCTGAGCAAGTCACACCCTCGCCACCAGGGGATCGCTTAGGTGAAGACCAAAAACCTCTCGCACTCATGCTGCCGTGGTTGGGAGCTCGTCCCCAGGCCGTGGCCAAGTACTGTGAGATTTACCTCCGCACCGGCTTTGATGTGCTTGTAGTCGAGAGTGAGGTATGTCTGTCTGTCTGCCCATCCGTCTATCATTTGTTTGTTCTATCATTCTATTAATCATTCTATTGTTTGTTCTGTCTACTGTTCTGTCATTTTGTTCGTTCTATTGTTCGTTCTAACGATCGATCAAACGAACGACAGGACAAATGATCGATCAATCTGTCTATCTTTCATTCATGCATTCTATCGTTCGTTCTATCTATGTCGCTATCTGGCATCCTATCATCTCCGTTTGTAGGTGCAAGAATTCCTGTGGCCTCGCTGGAGTTTGCGACACGGCAAGAAGCTGCTCGAGTTGTTGCACAACGAGCGCTTTGCGTCGCGGCCGCTGCTCGTCCACGCCTTCTCCATCGGCGGTTACACCTTCTCACAGCTGTTGGTGCACGTGTCCGAGGACCCGCAAAAGTATGAGACACTCACCGGGAGGATTAAAGGACAAATTTATGACAGCCTTGTGGCGGGCTCTGTGGAGTTGATGGCTGCAGGTCAGTGCATCGTTTACCTTCAGAACTTTGACAAATGATGAGGAAATTGTCAAATGATGAGGGACTGTGAATGTGTGAACTAATAATCATTCGTTCAGTCGTTTTTCCAAACAAAACGGGATGTACAAAAAATGACTTGTTATCTCAATACAGGACTGTCTCAGAAAATTAGAATATTATGACAAAGTCCCTTATTTTCTGTAATGCAATTATCCATCCATCCGTCGATTTTCTTGACCGCTTATTCCTCACAAGGGTCGCCTGGGGTGCTGGCGCCTATCTCAGCTGGCTCTGGGCAGTAGGCGGGGGTACACCCTGGACTGGTTGCCAGCAAATCGGAGGGCACACATAGACGAACAACCATCCACACTCACACGCACGTAATGCAATTAAAAAAACAAAAATGTCATACATTCTGGATTCACTTGGAAACACTTGCAGGTGTTCCGAGTTAATTAGACGATTCAAGTGATTAGTTGAATAGCCTACTAGTATACCTTTTCATGATATTCTAATATTTTGAGATAGGATATTTGAGTTTTGTTTAAGATGTAAGCCATAACCAGCAATGTTAAAATATTAAAAGGCTTGCAATATTTCAGTTGATTTGTAATCTAGAATCTAGAATGTATGACATTTTTGTTTTTTTAATTGCATTACAGAAAATAAAGGACTTTATTCTATACTATATTCTACTATATTCTATATTCAAATTTTCTGAGACAGTCCTGTATTCATTCCCAAAACCAAAATGACAAAAACGGAGAACGACTCGATTTCTGATTTTGTGAACAAATGGAGGATGGGAAACACGAACAACGGGCGGTTTGGACATTTTATCCAGTTTTGATATTTTCACTTGTCGCAAGTTGTGTGATCCGGAAGCAATTTTTTTTTGTTTTATCTGACTCGTGGCTCGACTTTGATGGTAGTCATGTCTTCTGGCCTCAGAGTTAACCTCTTAACCCCACTAAAGAGCACATAATCACCCATGTTTGCAATTCGTAGTGCACACTCACTGATCTGTATATATTGCTGGATAGTCCATACACACCCATGCATGCCGTTGAAGCCACAGGGCGGCCATCTTATCACTCCCATTTCGCGAGTAGATATATGTACAGACTTGACATATACAGCTCGTACGCTCTTAGTATAGGGTAGGCACTAGGCAGGCATGTAGCGATATCCAAACATCACGTTATGAAGGTCACGATATGATAATTATCACAATATTGTGGGGATGTTACGTTCCCCTTCATCTGACCATTAATGTGGATTTTAAACATAGAAGGCATGCAAAACTTGCCTTGTGAAAATTCAACTGCACTAAAAAACTAGCCACCAGGTGGGTGTTTGGCTGGGTGGTAATTATTTTTTGAACAAGTGGACGGTATGTGCTGATTTGAAGACCCTTTTTCTTTTAGCACTTATCCAATATATACAGATCAGTGCACGACCACGACTCAGACTTGTTTTTCTACTTCCCGTTTTGTTTGGAAAAAACACTGAGCGTATGGTACACGGATGACTAATGTTCATGTAATTGATTAATTTGTTAATTGATTTATTCGATTGATCAATGAATCGGATAAAAGAAACCTCAGGGAACACATTTTTTTTTCTCCCCCATACTAGAATAAAGTGTACTAATTGCACATCTACAGTAGGTGCCAGTGGTCCTCACATTGTCGAAGTTCTGAAGTATTATCTCCTCTGCAGATGTGTACTTTCAGCAATTTTAGATAAAAATGATACAATAAATACTGTAGTATTATTTTCATTTGTATCCTATCAGTTGCGGCAGGCAGTTGGGGTGGAGGGTGAAAAATATTTTCTTCTTCCTTGGGGGAAGAGGGTGGTGAGTAACTAAAAATAATAGAGAAGCACTGCTCTATATAAATATAATAAAGGAATATGGATCCAAATTGAGATTAGCACTTGCGCTGTACTGGCTGCTAAAGCCAGTGAAATGTTTAGCGAATGTTGTCTTGCGTGCTCAGGTGTGGCCAAGATTGCCTTTCCTCGTTGGGAGACGCCTGTGAAACACATGAGCCTGC
Source organism: Festucalex cinctus (assembly GCF_051991245.1). Classification (NCBI taxonomy): domain Eukaryota; kingdom Metazoa; phylum Chordata; class Actinopteri; order Syngnathiformes; family Syngnathidae; genus Festucalex; species Festucalex cinctus. The sequence goes on from NC_135413.1 coordinate 8,991,475, forward strand.
TGTACTTCAACACTTTCAAGCGCCAAACCACCAACTACTACAACAGGAGCATCCAAGTCTTCTGGAACTCTCCTGTCACCGCCCCCGCACTTTTCTTCTACTGTGACAACGATCCGCTGAGTGAGCCACAGGCGCTGGAGCAGGTCATCGAATTCTGGCGGGGGCGTGGCGTGCCCCTCACCGTCAAGAAATGGGAGCATTCCAAACACGCCGGCCACCTGAAGGCTCACCCGCAAGAGTACGTGGACACTTTGGAATCCTTCCTCCGTTCCATCCTTCTTGTTCCGCTCAAGTCCAAGATGTAGCTGTGAAAAGAAATGACCAAACTCGCTCCGGACTGTGACTAACTTGAAATTATCTTCTCAGGTTCTCATAGTGGTAGTAAACATATTTATTTTAAATGCAACATACGTGTTACGGTAACAAAGCTACATCTCAGGTTCTGATCTCTACGGCGACAATGAAGGAGTATTAAGGCTGCATACACACAAAATAGAACTAAACTACATTATAGTTGAATATAATCAAAAGAAAGTTGAATATAATCAAAAGAAATGTGTAAATTTTTTAAGATAAAATTGTTCGAAGAAAAAAAATGAGGATAATACTTGTATTTTACAAGGAAAAGTATGGATGGTCGAGACAGTCGCATTATTTAGATAAAATAATTGCGTTTTTTTTTTTTTTTTTTTTTTTTTTTTAAGAAGAAAATATGTCAATCTAACAAGATTAGGCATATTTTGTATGGGGAAAATACCTAACATTACATGTTGAATTAGTTTATGCGAGAGACTTTTTTTGTAAATATAAATATGCCACTTTATTCTCCAAAATAAGACTTTTTGAATGATTACTCCTTTTTCCTTTATGTATATGACTTGAGTTTCAAAAGATTATTCTTCTTAAAAAATATATACTTCTCAAAGTTTTGCGACTTTTTTTCATAAAATTACAAGGTCCCTCCCCCTTTTTTTCCCAGTTATCCTCAGTATGGTACGACGACGACGATGTATGTGTATATATATATATATATATATGTATATATGTATATGTGTATATGTGTATATATACACATACATTTTTTTTTTCAGAAAATATCAGATTTCCCCCCCCCCCCCCCCCCCCCCCCGCTAAAACGTGACCTTATGTCCATAATGTCTTTTTATGCTGAAATTTTGCAACTTTTGGAAGATGGCATTTCTCCCAAATATTTTATTCCTTAAAGTGTGCGACTTTTTACCCAAAATTTTTTTTTGCCTTAATTCCTTGAAAGAAATATATCTACTACCATGTGTTAAGTAGAAAATGATTTTTTTTTCTCAAGAAACGTGATTTTATTCTCATATGACAACTTTCTCAAGATTGAAGTATATCATTTTTTTGTAAAATCAAAATAACTTGATAGTAATATAGGCATAATGCTATTTTTCCCATGCAAGAATTGCAATTAAAAAAAGTAGTACAGTATTATGTCAAAATTAAAAAAAAAATCATAATGCATTTTTCCTCATATCTGTGACTTTATACTTGCAAAACTTATTTTTTGCCTTTAACATTGACTTTTATTCTTTAAAACATAACAATTGTTAATTATATTGATATGATAAGTTTGTCCACAAAAAAGGCTGTTACTGCATTTTAAGGTACATACACTGCATTTGTTGTTTTGTTTTGTCAGGCTTTAATCTTACACATACTGTTTAAGATAAAAAATGCTTGTGAAGTTAACTTTTCAGAACTAACTGCTGCTGTTGGTTTCCTGTTCTTTTGGTGAAGCTATGTATGTATTAGCATTTCACTGCCAAAAAAGAACATCAGTGAAGTATTTACTTTTGGATGTTTACACAGTTTACAATGTTTGCTTGGAACCATAAAAGTGTCTGTTTTCTGTCATGCTCTCTCTCATTGCCCATGAGCAATGATGGTTACTGAGGTCCAACTGCACTACATTATCAGAACCTGTCCTGTTGATTTCTTGGGTTCAATGCAAATGAGTGTACGAAGGAAGCACTGTCTCTTGAGAATTGTTCTTTACATTAATGATTGGTGAAAATGTACATGCCTGTGTGTGTACATTATTTCAATAATAAAAATGTAATGTACTGTATATGATTTGTCTTTAGAATTTATTGATACGCCAAACCTGGAATACTGTATTGGCATTACAAATTTTAAAAGTTGCTAGTGGTACCGTAAAAGATGTTTGTTAATGTAAAACTATTTAGCGCCTATCGAGCAAATCCCATGTGTCAAGTCAAACCCTAACATACATAAAGATTATGGCAGCGGTGGGATTCGAACCCACGCCCCCGAAGAGACTGGAGCCTTAATCCAGCGCCTTAGACCGCTCGGCCACGCTACCGTGTCGTTGCAACTACTCACATCAACACATGATACAAAACAATCGGATTCAACTGGCCAAAGAACATGGAAAGGGCGTGTCTGCAAGCTTAAACGCCAGCGCAGACTCGCGGATTCAAGCAAGTCATCATGACTAATACTAGCCGATTTTTTTAATGGCGTAATTTAACACTTTTTACTTTATTTCGTTCATCCGAAGTAAATGTGACAGTTCTAAAAGAGCAGGACATAGCGAAGGAAAACACGAGGCGACGTACTTGTCTCATCACCGTGGCAACAGGTGGCGATGAGCTACTGCTATGAGCACATTCCTGCATGGAAATAAACGCAGAAGAAGAAGCGGATGACGTCTTCCGCTGTGTTGTTTCCAAGATGGCCACGCACGCCATGTAAACATGCGACCTAAGTTGGTCGTGCTAAATTTCTTGTTTTTAACTTTGTATGCACTCTAGTAAACTACTGTTTTGTACATTTAGTGGATTACCTTTGGCGTTTCATTACTGACGGGAAGAATCACCGTTTTTTTTGTTTTTTTTTAATCCTGGGAGGCAGGCTACTTGTATTACGCGCTAGCGTCAGCGAGGCACCAGAGAGCAAGCATGCCAGCTCAAACGCTGTTCGTCGGCTGGTTGCCGACTTCAGCTTCGAACGAACGCCTGGAGGAGATTTTCTCCGAGATCGGTCCCGTCAAGCAGTGCTTCGTGGTCCGAGAGAAAGGTGGCATTACCAGGCTAACCATAACCATCAGAGCATATAGGCTCTTGTCAAGAAATTGTAGTTAAAAAATGCACACAAATCCATGAGAAACAACTAACCAATTAATAGACAACCAATCATCCAATTAATCAAATCATTTCAGTCTTGATTATTTGTTGTCTTCCTCTGAAATAGGTGCAGAAAAATGTAGAGGATTTGGCTATGTGACGTATGCCATGGAGGAGGATGCACAGCGAGCGTTGAAAGAAATAAAGGATTATGATGGAAAGAAGATTTCTATTTCAGTGGCCAAGGAGAAATTGAAAGACAAAAAGAAAAAAGGTGTGCATGAAGCTTTAGAGCATGGTACACGCATTAAGTTTCCGATTATTGATACACTTTGTGTTTTTCTTTCTTTCTGATATTCAGCTACAAAAGAGCCAGATGAAGTTGTGCCAGCAGCGCCACCACCACCAAAGGGAACTGAGCAAAAATTTAAACAAATCAGGAAAAAGATATTGAAAGCGAGACTCATCATTAGGAATCTCAGTTTTAAGGTACAGTGTGCTTCGTTCACAGCTACTGTTAGAAGTACAGGGTTAAGGTGACATGTTTTGTGTTGCAGTGCTCGGAGGAAGATCTCACCCAGGTTTTCAGCAATTTTGGAGAAGTGCTTGAAACCAAAATACCGCTCAAGCCCGGTAAATGTGTAGCAGTCATGTAAATGTGATAAAATGTGATCATCTGAACATATGTGGTACACTTTGACAAGCTAATGACATTCTAAACAAGAGCTGTATCATAAAGTCTTTACGAAGATAGATCATTTCCATATCGTTTTTGTCTTGGGCCTCTTTTGTGAATTACAAAGCCAAAGAATTATTATTTTTCTTGTTACTAACTTTTTTTGACCGTTCGACAGATGGTCTGATGCGTGGCTTTGCGTTTGTCCAGTTCAAAAATATGTCCGGGGCATCCAAAGCGCTTCAAGCTATGAACCAGAAGAAGATTAAAGGTAATTCTCATTTGTATCTTAATTTTTTTTTCACCATATTAAGGACGCATTTATGTTTGCTCACTGTTCCATTTTAAGGCCGCCAAGTGGCTGTCGATTGGGCTGTGCCGAAGGATAAGTTTGTTGCCATGCAGGTGACATCCACTGAAGGTAGAGCTCAGTGTCACATTTATAATTCTATAGACCTTTTCATAATGTCTGGCAATAACAGCCTACTTCCACATGGCAGAATTGTATTCTTGAAGTCTTCAGTAGTAAAATTAGATTTTTTTTTTTTTTGTGCTTTGCATTTTGTATTAGATTTTTTGCAATAGTTTACCGGTAGTTGAAAAAACATGACTTGGCTCTCTCTGTCTCGACTCCCAAAATTCAAGAACTTGTTTTGTTCTCTGTGAGTCCTGATCTCAGGCAAGTCTTGGTCTCGGATAGTCTGATCTTGAACACAACACTGCTGCTAGATATACCACATAAGTTGTGTTTGTTTCAAATTCCTTCCAAAGAATCCAGATGAAATTATCCAGCGGAAGCTTTTGGCGCTATAGAAGGGTTTGCTTACTAATGGTGGCATCAGAGCTGCTTTCACCTGGAAGTACATGTGACATGGTGAAAAGGTCTCTGACAGGCACCCTTCATAAACATACCTAAATACATTACTGATGTTTTGTTGATTCCACAGAGACTATGACAAGTGCATATGCCATTACGACGCAATCGGAATCTCAGGCCAATGCTGAAAATGAGGACGAGGAAAAGAATCAAACTACTGACAGGAAGTAGGAGCCTCAAATGTGCACAGTGTGACACCAAACTTAAGGGGAGCTCAAGTAAAAAGCAAAATGGCATTTATCTGCTCTCTGCTGTTGACTGAAAGCAAGTGCCTGTGGGATCGCACTACAAACTTCACTTGACAAAACCCAGAAAACAGGAGAGCAGTGATGTTCGTAATGCGAGCCCGAGGACACTTTGATGTCACTTTAGGTCACATGTGTCAAGACCCGGTCCTCGAGGGCCTGAGTCCTGCATGTTTTTTAGGTTTCTCTACTCCAACACACCTGATTCAATGATCAGGATAATTATCAGGCTCCTGCAAAGCTTGCTGATGAGCTAAAATATGAACGTGGGAAACCTCTAAAACATGCAGGACCCAGGCCCTCGAGAACCGGACTTTGACACCACTGCTTTAGGTTGACAGCAGGGGGCGGTGCTGGATAAATTGTCAGCCCACTGAGATGGATGAAAGTGGTTGGATTCATCTGATAAATTAGATTTGTGGGGGGGCATCTTATTATTGCAAATTCTTTTAGTGACATTTTCATATTTTACGTTAATCTTTTTTTTTCTCCAGTTCCTACAGTGAGAGGGGGTGGGTCTGGGAAGAGCAGAACATTCAACAATCACATTCTTTTTAGGGAGTCTTCTGTTACATGCAAATGAGCCACTCCCTAACACATCCCCTAAAGTGCGGCGCAATTGCAGAGTTACAGCTTTTGTTACCATGACAAACGGGGACAAAGCTAGGGTGTTTTTTGACAAGGCAAACAGTTACTACTGTTGGTGGTAGTAGTAGTAGTAGTAGTAGTAGTAGTAGCAGCGAGTGCTAGCGATGACCGAGTGTGAAGAAAAAGTGTCCATGAATACAGTAGAAGCACGGATTGAGTTTTCACTCATGGAGGACAGCACTTCATCAGTAAACTGCTTGTTAATTTGTTTAGGCAAGGTTGTGCCTTTTCTCCCCACAGGGTCAATCCAAAAATATCTGTGCCACCGAAGGAGTTGCTGTCAGATGATGAGGTTGATGATGATGACGATGATGATGATGATGATGATGATGATGATGAAGAAGAAGAAGAAGACAGTGAAGATGAAGATAATGATTTGTCCCATGAGGGAAAAAATGATGATGAGAGCCTTGATTCAGCCGATGATGAAGATGAGAGTGATGATGATGATGATGATGAGGAGGAGGAGGCGGAGGAGGAGGAGGACGACAAGGACTCGGACAAGGACATTACTAACCAATCAGGTACAATTGACCCTTGAGATAAGTTTTATTCTGTGACCACGGCCCTAACTCAGAACACTTGTAGGTCAAATCATCTTTCCCCATTGAAATGAATGGACATGATACTAACTCGAGCTGGGTGATCATAGAAAAAACAAGGATCATGATTGTTTTGCTTGATATTTAAATCACGATTAATAAACACAATTATGTCATTCCATTCAATACTTCATTTTTAATGAACTCAGTCTCGTTCTTGTGTGCATGACTTGGCCACCAGATGGCAGTCTAGGGCTGTCAAGGTCAAATATTTGGGTTATTGATTATGCCATCAAACAGTTGGTTTTGGTCAGTCCACACATGGGGAACGAATTACTGAGCAATATAAAAGGTTGACAATGCTATCTTTGATGATATAATGTTAATGGTTGAACAAGCATGACATTTTTGGTGGCTCCTGAAAAGTAACGATTTTCAGAGGATACTGGACAAGGTTTTGGCCTGATGCCAGGGATATAGAAAATGTCACTAACTGCAGTGTGCAATTGCCACCAAGAGAGGCCGCTAATAGACTGTGAATAGTAAATGAATGAATTAGAGAGCCCTAGAAATTACTGTGTATGGCGTACAATGGTGCAGGCAATGCCTTGTGTAAAATATTAGTTGACCATATTTTGTGCTCCTTTTTTTTTTTTTTTTTTCCTGCACTGGCGATCGCTAAGTATAATACAGTCATGCAGGACAAACGAAAAAGAGTTTCACTCTAATTAACTCTTGTAATCTGCAGTAATTTGAGTTGGAAGACACCTTGCAACATTTTAATGGTGAAATAAAATGCATATGATGTCTTTATTGAATTTTCTCTAGCTCAAACGAATCCAGAGAAGATACTCTCCTCAGACGTGCAGGAAGGCAGAACAATTTTCATCAGGTTTGCACTTTTTTTCTTCTCTTGTTGTTGATGGTGATGATGATGGTGGTGTTGTTTTTTTTTCTTTACTCAAACTTTCTTGCTTTCTAGAAACCTGTCGTTTGAGACTGATGAAGAAGCCCTGGAGGAAGTTCTCCTCCAGTTCGGAGAACTGAACTACATCAAGATTGTTTTGCATTCAGACACAGGACATTCGAAAGGTGAGCTGGTAATGATGAGTTGACGCTTACGTTCATGTTCTTCGCCTGATTTTGCTTTTTGTGTCCAGGTTGCGCCTTTGCTCAGTTTAAAGAGAAAAAGGCGGTGGACAGATGCATCGCCGCAGCACAGGGCAAAGCAGAGGTAAGTGAGGAGTTTGTGCTTCCAACATGGCATATTCAGGTTTTTATCACATCTTGGCATCATCGTGTGCAGGATGGCGGAATCCGACTGGACGGGAGGAAGCTGATGATTGTGATCGCCGTGAGCAAAGATAGCGCTGACAAGCTGAAGGTCAAGAAGGTCAAAGTGGAAACTGGCACCAGGAATTTGTATCTGGCCAGAGAAGGAAGTGAGTCATTCCCTCCTGTTCCTGTTTGAAGTACAGTATTTCAAAACAACACAAACAAAAAAGTCACTGTAAAAGTCAAACAAAAACAGCTCCCGGCGAGTTATTGTTAGGTGGTCAGTAAATGTTGTATAACTGTTTCATTTAATTGTTCGTAGAAAATCGTTGTGATTCTTATTAGAATATAAGTATTTTAATAAGTTTAAATCTTTGATAAGTTTTTGAAAAATGTAATTAATACTGTAATTTTATTTTTAAATATCCATCCGTCCGTCCATCCATCCATCCATCATCTACCACTTATCCGGGGTCGGGCCGCAGGGGTAGCAGCTTGAGCAAGGAAGCCCAGACTTCCCTCTCCCCAGCCACTTAAACCACCTCCTTAGGCCGGATCCCAAGGCGTTCCAGGCCAGCTGAGAGACATGAGCTGCTTCTCCACCAACAAGCCCAGGATCTTTCAGTTCTGGGTAAAGGGAGTTCTTGGTTGTAAAAGTTCAGCAGGGAATTTATAATGTTGTTTCCTCAACGTCTTACAGTTCTCAGTAATTAATTCAAATGAGTTTGATGAGCCCAGCCAATGTAAAAACACCCCCGAAATTTGACCACCCGATCAGCCGTGGTCATTGCAGGCCGCCCACTTAAAGTTCCGGCCTGGCTCAGCAAGACCCTGCTGCTGAGAGAGTCCTTGGATGCCTCCTGGGGAATTTAATTACCCTGTAAATTGTTGTTGGTGGGAAAAACAGAATTTTACCAAGGTAAACTGAAAAGTTCTCCAAAACTTATTGCGGTGGAAAAGCCCCTATTGTTTCTCCAGCGTGTTCTGGGTTGTCCCCGGGGCCTCCCACCAGTGAGACATGCCCGGAACACCTCTCCAGGGAGGTGTTCAGGAGGCATCCGAACCAGATGCCCAAGCCACCTCAACTGGCTCCTCTCCACGCAGAGTAGTAGACCATAGGTGAGGGTAGGAACATAGATCGACCAGTAAATCGAGAGCTTCGCGTTTTGGCTCAGGTTCTTCTTCACCACAACAGACTGATACAGAGTCCGCACCACTACAGACGCTGCACCGTTTCGCCTGTCGATCTCCCGCTCCCTCCTGCCCTCCCTCATGAACAAGTCCCCAAGATACTTGAACTCCTCCACTCTGTCAAGGTGGGGGGTGCATGGCTGTGGTGGGCGGACCCAGGTGCGAGATAAGACTGGGTGAGAACTGTGAAGAATCTTTGTGTGTGAACAAGTGAGAGATGGAACGGGACACGAAAGGACTGGTCGTGGTGACTGAGACGAGATGGGGAACGACACTGGGCACTTGCCAGGGCGTGGGGCCAGTTGACAGGGCGTGGGGAGACTTGGCTTGACGTGGGGAGACTTGGCTTGACGAGGGGAGACTTGGCTTGACGAGGGGAGACTTGGCTTGACGAGGGGAGACTTGGCATGACGTGAAGCGAGACACACTTGGCTGGAAATGTGGGGAAGACTTGGCTTGACAACGTGGGGGAGACTTGGCTTGACAACGTGGAAAAACTAGACTTTGACAACATGGGGAAACTTGACTGTGGCTTGAGGGTAAACTAGACTTTGGCAACGTGGGAAAACTAGACTGAGGCGACATGGAAAGCAATGACAATACGGCAGGACAAGACAGAATCTAACAGGGCAAAACAGGGCAAATTCATGAAACACTCTCATACACCCTCGAGGACCCTGCCGAGGGTATAGAGCTGTTCCACTGTTCCAAGACCGGGACGAAAACCACACTGCTCCTCCTGAATCCAAGATTTGACCTCCCAACCTTCCTCTCCAGCACCCTTGAATAGACCTTACCAGGGAGGCTGACATTCCCTGTCCCAAGCGCTAGCTTCTGTAGCCGGGGGACCGGACCCCCAAGGTCCTTGGCTGCCGCCCAGCCCACAATGCCCCCAACCCCTTTGGTCCCTTCCACCGGTGTTGAGCCCATTTTTAAATATATATAATTATTATTATTAATATTTTTAACATTTTTACATATACTTTTACATATAATTGCCATTATTCTATATATTTTTAAATATATCGGTGCTTGTATTTTGTTTTTAACATAATTGTATAATCACAATAATTTAATATTTTATATATTATTAATGAATGCATAATATATTGAGTGTAAACATGTAATTAAATATTAACATTTCAATATGTATATGTTTATAATTTTTAACTTTTATTTCAAAATCATTTTGATTTTTACATTTAAAAAATGTAGATTTACATTTAAAAATTTGTTTGATATTACTGCAGTTTACAATATTACCATATTTATACATATTTTGAATATTACAATTAAATTTAAACACATTTAACATTTGAATTATATTAAAATTCAATTAAATGTATTTTTTTGTTTATATGATAGTATTAACATGATATTTTAAAATAGCAATGTCTACTGTCATCAGCATCAGTTGTGGTTGACAGAAATCAACACAAACAGGCACAAACGCACACAAACAAATACGCGCAAACTTGTAGTTTTTTATTGTGCAGTTATCAATAATTAATAATGTCCTAGTACACTTGTGTCTTTCAGTATGTCATATCGGTTGCATATGTGCAATATTTGCTTTTATTGCATGCTGCGAATACAAAACACAATCACCTTCGCCATAAGACTGCATTATTCACTGAAATTCGAGACACTTTATGTAAAAAAAAAAAGAAAAGAAAAAAAAAAAGTCCTGTTTTACAAATAAAAACTAGCTAATGGGATGTAATGAATGTGAATTTGTGCCCTCCTTCAGTGATCCGGGCCGGAACCAAGGCAGCCGAGGGTGTGCCTGAAGCAGACATGATCAAGAGAGCCAGAGTGAGTGGATGCTCGCAGGAGGAAGAAAACGTTTGGCGCTCCATTCATTCATTTAACCTTTGATTTGCTGTCTGCATGTAGTTTGAAGATTTGAAAAAGGCCAAGCTGCAGGACGTCAATGTGTTTGTCTCCAAGAATCGTCTGTGCATCCACAACCTGCCAAAGTACGTAGATGACGAAAAGCTGCAAGCACTTTGCCAGCAGGCACTTTCCGGCATCAGAGGCGTCTACATGCAAGAGGTGAGCTTTGCAAAACGTCCACTAGAGAGCGCCGTTGTTGCTTTTACTCAACGCTCTATGAATTTCACCCCCACCCTCCCTAGTGTCGCATCATGTATGACAGGAAACCCGAGAAGGGTCAGGTGATGGGCCAGTCTCTGGGTTACGGCTTTATCCATTTTAGTGTGCACGAGCACGCTCTGACCACGCTGCGCTACCTCAACAACAACCCCAACATATTTGGGCCACACAAGGTTTGCCTCCTGCTTTCCCTAGTTACATTTTTATGGTCCACATGTTATAATAACTACAATTTCATTTGTTGAAGTTACAAAGTTACTGCAAAAAAGCAAGGTGGGCTTTGTGTGTGTGTGTGTGTGTGTGTGTGTGTGTGTGTGTGTGTGTCTGTATTTTAACTGTTTGTGAAACTGTTAGGGTTTCACAATAAAATCAATGAACAAAATGCACCCGTAGAGAAGTTTAACAGAAAATGCACAAGTAAATGGTTAAAAACTACAATAAAGTAGGAATAGAAAAGTGCTTGATTGTTTTCCCAGTCCCTTAAAAAAAAAAAAAAAGTGAATTTATCATTCCAATGAACCCCCCCTGGTGGGGTCGGGGTTAATCCATACCTGCTAACATTTTGGTGAAAATAGGAAGTTAGTTTAAACAAAAGTGTATTTCGTATGGAAACATGTCCTTTCACGTACGTTATATTCAGTGAGCATTTTGTTGTTACACATTAACTTATAGCTATTAAATTGACAAACATGCTTTGTGGAAATTGATTAAAGATCGTGTTTAACTCTTTGAGCACCAAAAACGTTTAATAACGATGAGTAAAATCACAGTGTATGCCGCCATAAACGTTAAATGACGTCATCCATGTTTTGTTTTTGTTTTTGTTTTGTTTTTATCAATGTTAAGTGTAATTTTCAAAGTGCAGTGCTGCCTGGTCAATGGGTTGTGGAATCAAAAACACCAACTAACTATGGCCAGCAGATGGCGGCATTGTCTCTTTTCAATGGACTGCTGGTGTATGGAATTACAATGAAACATGACAGAATCTGATGAAATTTGATTAATGCTCGTAATCGGCAAAATCGGCTGGCACTGTTTTGTTTTGTTTTTTTTTGTTTTTTTTTGATGACGTGTGGCAGTCAAAGAGTTAAAAGGCTATTTTCTCCTTTTATTTTTATAATGTCTGTAAACATAACAAAAGATTCTCTTCTTTCTGTAGAAATTAATACATTTAATGCAGGGACATGAGTTTGGTTTCAGCATAAAGAAAATCCCATAAGAGGGGAACCATCCCCAAAAGCAAAACTTGTTTTGAACAATATTATTTATTTTTTCTTTGAGTGAGAGAGGGAGAGAGACCAGAAATCTTAATTTTGTGAAAAAAAAATCTGCTTTTATTTTAAAGCCAAATGGCAGAACCCTAGTTTTACCCCTCCCACATGTCAAAACATGTTTGTTTGCCTTCTTCCAGAGACCCATCGTGGAGTTCTCCCTAGAAGATTCACGCAAGCTCAAGATCAAAGAAATGCGACTGCAAAAAAGCAAGGTGGGCTTTGTGTGTGTGTGTGTGTCTGTTTTAACTGTTCGTGAAACTGTTACGGTTTAGTTCGAAGCCCTGTTCAACTCAAATGATCACATTTTTTTCTTTTGTTTGATTTGTATTCTTCCAGGAACTCAATTTCAATTTCAATAAACAAGGAGGAGGATATAGTGTGACAACTCACACGAGAAGAGACTGGATAGGAACCAAACAAGGTACAACTAATGCACTGTCATAGGTTAAATATATATATATATGGACAAATGCATGCAGAAAAGTAATTAAGTAATAAGAAATAAAACTCAATTTCTGTACTACATAACCTCGTTTGAGGATATGACGTCATGTGCGCATTGTGTATGTGAAGAAGGGAAAATGCAGTTTAATTTTTCATCCACAGGTAGCAGTAGTGATTCGAAATTCAGTTTTCTGCGTTCAGTAACTTTAACGTAAAAAAACAAAATATGTAATTATATTTTTAGAATTAAAACGATAATGATATTTTACTTAGAAAATTATTTTGAAAATGAAAAATAAATTAAATCAAAATTAGGGCTAGACGTTTTATTGCATTTGCAATGAAATCGCGATTTGACAAAACTCGATTAAGTAATCGTGAAATCTGCAATTTCTTACTGATTTACAGTTTAAGCCATAAAGTATGTCGTCATGGCGAACAAGACTATGTTAAAGTATGTAGTAAGTTTAAAACTGTAATTGTAGTTGAACAATATGATATTAAGGATTCATTTGCCTTTATCGTCAGATCCTGTAATCTATAATAGATCTGATATTGTTTATTATAATTCACTTTTTGTAGGTAAAAAAAAGTCATTGAGAAAGACCTTGGAAAAAATAATTGCATGATATCGCAATTGGATTATTTTCCATGATTGTTCAACCCTAATCAAAATAAATAACAATGAAGAAAATTTGAATACAGAAATACAGAAAGTAGTTTTCTTGCATTGACACTTCCTGTCAGTCTCATGGCCAGCTGTCCTGCTCATTTTGTCCATATTGACATTTTCCTATCTTGTCTCTGGTTAATCCGCTGTTGTAGGTTCGTCATCAGCTCCTCACGACCAGCCAAGGCCAAACCAGCACTGCGGTTTCCAGTCCAAGCCCGAAGTGGAGCACGTGGACCTAACCAATGGAAGGAAGCGGAGAAAAGTGCTGCCCTTCCCATCCCACCGAGGACCCAAGATCAGGTACAGGTGCTGTAATACGCAGGGATGCCCCAATACCGAAACAAGAAACGACACATTGTTAATATGGCATTTTTTTTTTCATGTCTTTCTTCTTTGTCACTACTGTGTGTAATCCTTTTGCCCCTTCAGTACTCAGTCCGAGACACCTCATAAGTGTAATACCTTGTGTGATGGGAACAAAATGTTGATGAAGGTTAATTAAATCTTCAGTAATGAATGTATGTTGGTCTAAAGTTTGTTATATTTGCGCTGTGTTCAATGCAAGTTTCATCAAGTGCTCGGTATGAATGAGCACTCAAATGAAACTACTTTGTTCACGTACTTGCTCTATAAAAAGTGCAATCTGCGCATCCGTCGTGATAAGCTGTTGACAGACTTAAGCTCTGACTCATAACGAGCTTTTGGACTCTTCCAGACTGCGTGACAAAGGGAAGCAGAACGCTCCGCCCCCCAAGAAAGCTCAGCGTGGAGGCAGCAGAAAAGAACGTCAAACGCGGCAAATGGAGAAGCGCACACAGACGAGAAACCAGGTTCATACAGCATTTTACGTATAGTATTATGAAGCAAAAATATTTATAAAGTGCTGCAAATGTTTTTGGGTTCAAATTTACTTGCATTATATCTAATTATTATTTTGTATATTGCTATGCTTGTAGGTGTAATGTCCCCATTGAAAAGGAAATGATACGTCTCACAGAATGTCCTTTTAATATATAATGAAAGTGGAGAAAAAAAAAAAAAAAAAAAAGCAAAATAAAAATGCACCATAAATATGTAGCAAATATATGGAGTTCTAGGTTTTAATTCAATTCTGCAGTTTGAACAGCACATCGTCTACATTTATAAATAAATAATTGTTTTTGCCTTGCCACAATGTGTTATATGAAAGTAAATATGCATTTTATGTTGTTGCGTTCTCCCTCCGTAGGCTAGAGGAGGAATGAGGCATCCGAGAAGCAGGGGTAGTGATCATTTTGACAGCCTGGTGGAGCAGTACAAGAAGAAACTTCTCTCCAAGTGTGAGAAGATCTCTGGTATGAGAAAAAACAAGTGGTTTAATAACTAATCTCACGTGTATTTGGACATTTACAATCAGTTCCAAGATGCTGATTTCGTTGTTTTGGTGTATTCATTTTACATTATATGAACCCCCTGTGTTAAACTATTAGGACCTCTCCTGTTACATGAACAGGTGTTTTTAATTGTACATTTAGGCTGTCTTCTTATTAAAATTGTTAAATCGATTTTCTCTGTGTGTTCATCATCTTCACAAATTGTCAATTCATTTTTGTTGCGAGATCAAAGGAGAGGGCAGCACAGTGAAAAAATGGTTAGTAAGTCTGCCTCTTCTGAAGTTTGCTGTTCAAATCCCTGGTCCAAATTTCCTTTGTGGAGTTTGCATTTTCTAATTTTCTTACTTTGTTTCCCCCCCCCCCACACATTCCAAACACGCTTATGTTAGTTAGCTTCATTGAAGATTCTAAATTATCCATAAGTGTAACATAACAGTCTGATTTTAACATTATTTTCCTCTTTTAGTTTTAGAAAAACCCAATGACAATTGTATTATTGAAAATAAAAATTCAATTTTTTTGTTGTTGTTTTTCCTGGAAATTACATAAATAATAATAATAATAATAATAATTATTATTATTATTATTATTTTTTTTTTATAGTCACTGAAGTGGTCAGAAAAGTTGCTAGCTTGTTGCTAGCACTGACTGTACTTTTGTAAACTAGCTTCCCTTTATTTTTTCAGCCATGTTGTTAGTGTAAGCGGTGGTCATCAGTGAAGACCACCCATGACCATGATCAGGATAAATGCTACAGAAAATAGGATGACACCTGGATCATAAAAGTTACTGTAAAATGCAAAACATCACTTTATTACATTATTTTCCTTAAATAGTTAAAAAAAAAAAAAAAAAGCAAATACAGTACAAAAATATACAAAATACACATTTGAAGGCGATAAATAGCAGTATTGGAAGAGCTGGTGGTGGATGTTTGACATAAATAAAATCCTAGTATATAAATAAGAATAATGACTCAGTGGTTAGCAACTTAGCACATTTGCCTCACAGTTCCGATGTTCTGGGTTTCAATCCGGGTTGCGGCCTTCCTTCGAGGCCTTTGCGTGTTCTTCCCGTGCTTGTGTGGCTTTTTTTTCAGGCTTCCTCCCACATTCCACAAAAATGCAAGTTAGCTTCATTGAAGACTCTAAATTGCTTGTGAGTATGAATGATGTCTAAATCCACATTTTGCTTCACACTGCACTGTTTTTTTAATGTCAAAAACAATACAAAAGCTAACTACAATCGTCCTTTTTTATATATATAATGTTTAAGGTATATATGAAGCCCATCAGCATTTGACAGCTTCGGCTTTGTTAGTTTTTGTAATTGATGACTGGCAAGAAGTTTTTCTGTCTCAGACAAGCTTTATGGCAGCCGCGTTCACACGATCAATGGCAAGTTTCTTTTTGCAGTATGTGGCTGAAGACTAGCCACTGCCACCTCTGTTAACATTCACTGAACTCCTAGAGCAGGCGTTAAAGTCAGGGAAAGTCTACAGTGAAACTCAGTGCACTGGATTTAGTGGATGTTTGGGAGAGTGATAAAGCTTTGCCTGTCCTGACTTCACGTTGTTCGGAACTGCAATCTTAAGCTGCCAAATAGTGATGGACTCACATCTGTCCAGATGAAGCAAAATGTGGAAAAAAGATGTATATAGCGACTTTTTGGACATCTTGTATATTGTATGTATGTATAAAGGCAAAGAATGTCTAAATAGACCTTACATCCAAGTCTGAACTGCTCTGATTTTGAGTCTTCAATGAACCTAACGCACGTTTTGGAGATTCCTTCTCAGCATTTGTCCAAGTACTCCATGTTCTGCAACATCCGAGTGAGGATATCCTTGATTCTGGCCAGCGCCTCGATGCCGACGGTGAGGACGAAGCCTTGCTGGCTTTGCAGCCGCTGCAGCGCGCCGCCCGCGGCAGACGTCCTGTTGACCTTGACCTCTGTGCAGCGGCCTTTCTTCCACTGACCGAGGTAACCCTTCAGCCACGAGATCTCGGCCTTCACCTGAGACACGTTCAGAGAGTCTGAGATGAGCTTGTCGTAGCCGTCCAGGAGCGTCACCACTGAGGAGAGCCCGTCCAGTTGGTCGGCCGGCGGCGTCAGCGCCATGCCGGGGGGAACCTGCCACATATCAAGTTTGTTGTTTGTAGTTTACTTCCAATAAATTTGTCATTGTTTTCAGTTTAAGTCGTTTTAGCCAATCACTTTCAGTCTCCTGCAAGTAACCTGTTATTTGTTCTTTACAGAAATGGTCGATTAGCATTGTGTAGAGGTTACCTGGATTTTATTGAGCCTGGCCACCAGCTGCTTGGACCTCCCCTCCACCGTGGCTTTCATCCTGGCCGCCTCCCCCGACATGGGGGCCGCCGTGGCCGCACCCCACACTTGGGAGACAGACACCAGGACGGCTAAGGTGATGCAGTCCATTGTGTTTTTTGCGGCTGCGGATCCCGGGAGAAATGCCAACAGTATTATAATTCGTTTCTTTTGTGTACTTTCCCAAACAAGCAACACAACCGGTCACTTCCTTCCACTCATTGACGCAACGTGTTTGATTGTGCGTGCAAATATTTGAGATTCCTCCAAATAGATGTTGGGTACAAAGATTGACCGCTTCCGCACGCCCGCGCTTATCCTAATTTGGTCCGACACGGCGGCACCAATATCTTACTTAGCTCGCCTCCTTCTCATTGGGAGTCAAACATTCATGGTCAAACGATGGAAACACCATGAGACCATTACCAATAATTTGTTTAGTAGTATTTTGCAACATTTTGGCAATTAGTATTTTTTTTCGGTATTATTTATGTCTAATTTTATTTTGACACGATTTTGCATTGGTGTTATAACACTAGTAATTGTTATTCTTTATTTTTTTATGTAACTCTTTGCATTTTTGTATTTAATTTGGTGTACATACATATATATATATATATTATTATTATTATTATTATTATTATTATTATTTTTATTTTTATTATTATTTAATTGTTTCTGTATAGTGGTCTTTTATATAAGTGGAACAACACAAGGTACATAAAATACACAAAATCACTATTGCGGTCGATGATACAACTTAGTAAAATACTTTGTTGAAGTTACAAAATTAAATAATTTTAATTTAATAATAATTTATTAATCATAAATGTTTGTTTATAGAAATGTTTATACATATATTTATTTCTAATGCTAAATATTATCTATGTAGTAGCTAAAGTACATAACAGCAGCGAAAAATAAAAAAGATCCTCGCTCATACTTTTGCAGTACTAATTGTAGTCTTGTAATGTATTTTTTTTCCTCATTTTAATTTTACTTACTTCCTTAGTTATAGTCTTCAGATTTATGATTTATATTTTAACATTTAAAGTGAAAGGAATATATATACATGTGTATATATATATATATAAGAATAAGTAACAATGACAAAATAAGTCTAAATAATAATAAAATATATCACCATTTTTAAAGCAATATCAGGTTAATTGAGCCAAATAGCAATCAAAAGACCCAATCACAAGTCTTCATTTTCCTCACATCCACAATACATACAAAGAAATTGCCGTGATGAATATCAAAATCTTGTTCATGCAAACATCAAACTTGCAATAAACCACAAAAAACAACCTAAAGGGTGCAATGTGAAGCAGTTAGTGGAGTGAAGTTGCACTTACCTTTGTGTGGTGAGTATGTCCACTGTTGGGCCACCATCGGCATGTCTTATAGTGGTGGGATGTTGAGTCACCTCTTACTCATCGTTTTCCCCGACCCCCCGTTCCCTTCATCCATCCCTTCACCTTCCTCTTCCCAGCCCATCGCATCATACTCACGTTTACATATGCAATAGCCCTCATTGGGTTTTCTTTTTCGCAACGATCAACCTGCCGTAACGAGTCACTACTAAGTCAATACTGTGGACTTAATTAGAAGTACAAATATTTGTGTAAATAATGGCTGGGAAAAGTAGAAATTATGAATTGGCAATTATTAATGGAGAAATGAATGAAAAGTCTCTAGACTATCACCAGTATTATACTATATTACGACCATTGGCCGTTATTATAGTACTAGTCTTTAATGTTTTGTTTTTTTTAAATTTTATTCAAGCTTTCCTTTTAAGTTTCTTTTGCTCGACCAGATATGAACCTATGAGAACTAGAGTGGCAAAATCCAATCGTGCTTCTGTTATTTTTAATAGGTACAGTCGACCCTCACATACTCACGTTTCAGCACCTGTGAATTCTCATATTCACAGATTTTTTTTCCTCCCAATACTTTTATGGTGTTTTCGTCCCTTCCCCCGAGCCCCAATTTCAAAATGCGTATTGAACATTTATTTATTTATTTATTTATTTATTTTTTAGTTTTGAAAAAGATAATTTCTTCTTTTATTCCAATGCATTTCAACTGGTGTCTATTATGCATGTTTTTTTTGTTTTTTTTTTCACTATTTGTGGGCCGGTACTTCCTTAAACTTAGTTTAAATGTATAATTGTAACGCTAATTTGGTTGTCATGTTTTTATTCAGTCATTCAAAATAAAGAATTTATATTCAATACCTATTTTGATAACTGCATAAAACATTTGTTATTAGGGTCAAAACATGTTTGTATACTTGCTATCTTGCTGTTCTCAACTGCTAACAAAAAAAATTAAATACTTCAAGCTATTTATAATTGAAAAATACAACTTACCGGTACTTGTATATTCGTTGCCTGATTAGATTGATCATCTTTTGAATGCCTCTTATGTCCCTTTGTTTTTTATCCACAAAGGTTGAAAAAAGTAACAAGTCGAGATATCCGTTTTCAAACAGTAAAAATAAAATAAAAAGCAGATAAAAAAATAAATACTCAGGTTATGTATAGATAACTAACATAAAAGCTACTTAGGTACACTAACAAAGAATTTGTGTGTTAAGTAAAAATGTGAGAGCTTTATTGTGTGTGTTCTATCGTGTGTTGACCTAAACCCACGGTTGCTCATTCTAAATATTGCCCAATGGCAGCCATCAGGTCAGCCATGTTTGTTTAGCATCACGTCCCGCTGCACTGCAGTGGACCATTCAGCGCTTTCAAAATATCATTGCATGCAACAAAATGTATTTAAATGTTATTGTATTTATGTTACTAATTTTCCCATTATTTTCCTTTCAGGATAATTACATCCAAATTTTTATAAAAGCAATACTTTTTTTAAAACAGTAAATGCAAATCTAAGTTAAGAGGTCAAGGCTAATTTATGATAAATAAATAAATAAATAAATAAATAAATGAATAAATAAAAAAGGAATATGCACAACAGAAAAAATAATAGCTTGCAACCAAAAATAGCAGAGATATTTGATTTGATCATTTGGATTATTATTCCTTTTTTGTTTTGTTTTGTTTTTAATCAGAATTGTCTTTAAATGTTCACAGTGTTTTTTTAACGGTTTAAATTGTAGAGGTTATTTAAGAAAAAAAGAAAAGAAAAGGAAGATGGAAAAAAATTAGAAAAATGTTTAACATTCTACAAATCATATGAAAGTAAAATGTTAAATAATAAGAAGGCATTTATTTGAGGCGAGGCATTCATTTTGTTAGTATGGAATGGTATAGGGCCACTGCTGTATGATTAAATATGAAATACTGTCTAGAATATAAATGAAGTTATACATTTTGTAATATTGAACAAGCATGCACAGACAAACATTGAAGTGATGCATTACAGTTGAATTAATGTGAGGTGTTTTTTGTTTTCGCTATTTTAGAGCGAGAGCACAAATAAATTTTAATATATTTTTTAACTTTTTTTTTTTTTTTTTAAGATTTATCAGAGGTAAGTCATTGATCAAATAGGTAGAATTTATTGGCAAAGATTTTTTTGTGTTCCATAAATGATGATAGTAAGGTGAAATTTATTTGAGAAGATGCATTTGTTTTTCTTGGAAGTTATGAGGAAGTACAGTAGCTAATCTAAATGAATGAATGATAATTATTCCTCACAAACATTAAAATGCAATTGAAGTGACAGTAAAAATACATTTTATTTTAAGTTAATATTACAAAAAACAAAGGGGTATATTCACTAAGAATGCGTTGCGTCCGGTAATAGCGCGAAATATTGCACCACAACTGCACCCGCAGTCTGCGCCCAGTTACCCACATATTCACTAAGGATATTGCTCTAATCATATACCGGCGCAAACACACCCACAAAACTGACAGCTTGGAGCAAATGTGCACCTGATTTACCACACATGGCAATGGATTTGCACCAAGAACATGTTGTTATAGTAACAGTTGCGAGAAAGATGACATTATCGGAAAGCGAGGTTGGACCGAGAGTAAGCGTTTAGAGCGCCATTAAGCTGTACAGAGCAGAGAGGGCGACAACGAAGTCTGTCATTCATATAGTAGAAATTATTGGTGCGATCGTTTAAAAAAAAATATATTTTCAGAGTTTGGCGTAGGCGTACAGTATGCAACTTGCACGTAAAAATGATCGTAAAATGCCTCCCCGCCATTGCCGATCAGCCGGGTTACATTGTGTGTCCTAAACCAACATAGAAAAATTTCCCCCTCCCTCTCTCTCTCTCCTCTCTGCGTGATCATCCAGAGAGCGATGCACCATGCCATGCACTCCTGTCATGACCCCGAGATTGAGGTTGTGGCAGGTTTATACATGTTTTCAATAAACGTTATTTGCATCACGCAAACTCCGTGTAGCTATTAGCGCTGGCGTTAGTGAATTAGACGCTGCATATCAATGAGTCTCATTTGCATTGGCGTGGACATATTTTGCGTCAAATGTATGCAAATTACCTAATTTACATACGCGCAAATAATACCGGCGCAATCTGGTTGGCAGAGCACTTAGTGACGGATTTCCCCATCTGCGCGTTTAGTGAATTAGGCGCTCCCGGATTGCTCCATTTTTACCCGTTCGCGCCGCGCAAAGGCGACGCAAACCTTTAGTGAATATCCCCCAAAGTGTGAATTAAAATTCTTTGTAATGAATAACAGTAAAAATCTAAATTAATAACTGATGATAACTTAGTTTCTTGTGCAGTTGTTTTTTTCAAGAATGTAAAGCCTTCCGCACGATGAGCTCGGACCCAAATTGGGTTCAAATTAATCATTTGAATGTACCCGACATGGTCTGTTAATGTTTGCTACTTTTTGGCCACAATATTTTGCTATTATAAATATGGTCACCAGTAGTATATCCAAATTACAATGTCTATATACCTTAACAGTGGTGAAGCAGTGTACATTCCAGCATGCATGATTCAATTTGACGGGGGAAGACATGCGCGAAACCGGGGACATTGCCAGCCTGCACCCGGCGTGGAGGCTGTCATACTTCAGAAACTCTATTACTTGTACTTTGGCTCTGTGCCGCAAAAATCTCGCTCGTATCCAAAAGCCGGAAATGTATTTTAGCTCGTGAAGTCTTGCGCGAGACGTCAGTACGCTGGTGCGCGTATAATCTTGCGTTCAAGTGCGCCATGGAAAATCGTCAACTCTTCCACTCCCGAACAGTCACAACTTTGAAAGACGTGCTTCAGAACCGAAACATGGCACCGTTTGATTTTACATGAATTGGTGCTCGAAGTACCAACCCAAATCGGTCCATACTACAAAAAGTACCATCTTCGGTACCCATCCCGAGTAATGTCGCCATTTCTCACAAATCTAAGCACACCCCTCACATTTTCGTAAAAGGTATACCTGTGTCTTCACAGGACAACACTTAGGGGAACATTATTTCCCAGAAGACCTCATATGCGTGCTTGCCCCCCCCCCCAAAAAAAAAAATTTGAAGCTGTCTCATCATCACATATATGAAATGGCAGTGCAACAGCAGTAGAAGCTTGGAGTATTTTTGATGCCTCAGCTCTTCTTCCATCATCTTCTCCACATCCAGCGTGGCTATTCTTGGACGAGTGTCCGTGTTGTGGCACAAATCCGTCAGCAGGGGGAAAAAAATAGGCCAAGAGAGAACCGTGTATTTTCGAGGAGATCTTTGGGGAAATAAAACAAAACAAATATTCCTGTTACAGTTGCTTGTTTTAGGTTTCTCTCCTGGTAATTTACTGTAAAGCCGGTATACCACACGCACACACACTGAGGGGGATAGAAAACAGAGGCCTCGTAAAAATGACACGTCGTCTTTAATAACGTGCTTAGCTGGAGCAGAAATGTGACGTTATCAAGGAAATTGACGAGAAAAGGCACCGTAAAGGACACACTTCTGGGAATGAGAGGCAAGCGGTGGAAGAGTTTAATTCCACTTAAATCTTCACCGGGAACTGTGTATTATTCATGAAAGCAAAAGCATGGAAGCATGAACTGGACGCTCATGTTTGAGAGGGAAAAGGAAGAAAAAACACGTTTTACTTTTCTTTGCCAGCAACAAACCGGCTTATAAATGCTGACATCTGGGATTAATAACAGTTGCCGGTCACTCAAGGTTTCTTAAAGATTTTTTTTTGTCTGCCAGAATATGACATCACCACTAACAGGAACAACTTCATGCTCAAAGTTAAGGCCGCAGATACTGATAATTCACCCAAATATCACCATTCTCACTCAATTGTTATCGAAGTTAGCACACATCAGATTTCTCAACTGAACTCAAGTTTATTTATATAGCGCTTTTAAGCAGCCTGAGCTGTCAAAGCGTTTTACAGAAGCAGAAACACAAAAAACAAACAAACATAACATAAAACATTAACACCAATCCAATACAATCACAACAAATCAACATTCTTCCATTCCTACATACACTTTGTTTGAAGCAGTTCTAGATGAAAGAGGACACAATCAGTGTCCTTTCAGCAGTTGATCAGAGACGTGATCTCAACGTGCATGACGTCACACACGTCTGCTACAAGCTAAGTTTGCTCATAAGCTAGCTCATAAACAAGCAGCTGCTGCGTTCGTGACGGGCACCATACACACAAAAAGAATGGTCCAATTTTCCAGTCCCATCCAAACTGTCTCTCCTCCAAGCGCCGAACTTCCACCTAGTCCACGTCCCGCGCACACCACCGACGTCCGCGTCCTCAGCTCCACCGCCATCCATCAAGGGGCTGTGAAAAATGCTGCCTGTTTTCCTGGTGCAAAAAACCACAAGCGACCCGTAGGTGCCCAGTGGGATGACATTCCCCATCAGAAACCGTGCTGGTGCAGGCATGCCACCGAACGGGCGCAACCGCCGCGGGCACCGACCACTAGCTGTCCCTCGAAGAATATCACAACCAAAACGCAGTGAACAGTCCAGTCCAGATCGGGTCCACACAAAAGAAGAAACGCCACATGACAAGAGGAAAGACAATCGCCCACAGCGCCATCACCAAACAGCCAAGACAAGCGAGTCGCCAGACACACCGGCGCACGCCATCTTGTCGAGGCAAAAAAGGATGTCTTTAATTAGATTATCCTGATCGATTATCCTGTGGTGTGTCGAGTGTGCTTTTTTCCAGCCTTCCCCAATATGCTCGGAATGGAAAACAGTCAGGGCTGACAATCGTAAATGTTACTCTTTCGATTAAAGTCAGCAGATGCCTCTAAAAAAATGTCCTTGGCAGTTATCCTGTGGTGTGGGGTGTGTTAAGAGTTTTTTTTTGTTCCCCCCCCCCCCCCAATATTCTGCTTGGAAAATGGTTGGACAATTGTAAATGTTTGTTGTACACGGGTTGAAATTGAAACGTTTCCTTCTTCAGGTCAAAGTCAGCAAAGGCATGATTAACAGATGTCTCTGATAGATTATCCTGTGTTGTGAGTTGTGTTAATAGTAGTGTTGTTCCGATACCGATACTCGTATAGGCAGAGGTGCCGATACTGCATAAAAACAGTGGTATCGGTGACTATCACAAGTAACATGCCGATACCATTAATTCCAAAGCTAATATAGGATTTTGGATGCAGCATCTTGTGTCTTGCTGGTGCACAACATTCACTGATATGTGACATGTTCACTGCATGCCGATCTAAGATATCCTATTGGCCCTTGACTGCTCTGAACCAGTGGCAGGACAGCTTTTTCATGTTGAGGAAAAAAAATAAAAAATTAAGTATCGGTATGGTATCGGTATCGACCGATACTGCAAAGCTGGGTATCGGTATCGGTATCGGGAGCCAAAAAACGGTATCGGAACAACACTAGTTAATAGTGATTTTTCTACCCCAATCTGTTTGGAAAATGATTGTGGCTGACCGTTGTAAATGTTAATTGGGATCTACTCAGTGTTGATTTTGTCTGCTATTTTTTTTTTTTATTTAGTCTTTTTTTTTAATCACAGTTAGTCAACCTCATCCCTTTTTTATTTAGTCCATTTTAGTCGACTATAAATCTAGCATTTTAATCTTTATTTTAGTCCAAGAAAACATAATTTTATTCATCTAGTAGCCTATTAATCAACAAAAACTGTCAACATTTAGTCTAGTTTTAGTCAGGACAACCATTTTGCCCTGTTTTTTTTTTCGTCAGATTATATTCAACCTTTTCGAATCTAAATTTCATGTAAAATTTTTCTCATCTTTTTGATGAAAAACAACTTTACACCCAATTACAGTATGTCAACAAGTGGCTACTATGGCTCCATGCTATGTGCTAGTCAGTTAGCCAGCATTAGTTAGTCGCATTAACATCATTGTTGGAGCATAATAGCTGTTGAATCAATGTTGTTATAACTATAATTTACTTTTTTTTTTTTTTTTTTTTTTTTTTTTTTTTCTCTCAACCTTTCACCGTGAAGCCACCTCCTGTCTCTCCCATGTGTTTGTTCTGTGTCACATGACAGTGTCACAGACATGACAGATTAGCAGGGACAAGATTTTACAAAATCATACAACCGTTTTTGTTCATGATCTCAAATGTCCATAGATTTTAGTCTAGTTTTTATTAAGTGAAGGACATTTTCGTCCCATCCTCATTAATTGACGAAAATGCATACTTATTTCATCCCAGTTATTGTTTATTAATAAGAGTTTTAGTTTAGCCTAGTCCAGTTTTAGTCTGGTGAAAAATGTGTGTTGACGAAATTATTTAGTTTTTGTTGAGGAAATTAACATTATTACTCATGCCAATAATCATGCCAAATTTGAAATTGTCGTCCCTTTTGATCAAAGTCTGCAATAGGCCGATTATCAGATAGTTCTCAAAGATTATCCTGTGGTATGTGATGTGTTTAAAGTGTTTTTCTTCCTCCCCCGTCCAGTGCCTCAGGCGAACATATTTTTAATTTATTATTATTATTAGATTTTTAACTAGGAGCACAATAGCCCTTGAGGATTTTAAGAGCGCTGGAAGAAAATTCAAGGGCAAACACAGTGAATTTACTTCCAAAGTAAATGTTCGCATTCTGCTGTACTTTCACTGTGTTACTGATAAATCCGTTCAGAAACAAAGTTTTCAATTCACATTTTAATGTGCAGGTTTCGACACAATGCACCTCAAAATGCAAAATGATCTATTTGAGAGCTGATTTGTCGTGACGTCATACAAGCGCCTCCAGTTGGAGAGGAGCTGGCAGTGTGATTTAATGTTACTTTCGTGGCGCAAGCGATAAAACCTCACTTTTATCTTTTGGTAGGCTCTTATGTCATCACTTCCAAATATGGGAACACTGGATACTGATAATTTCGGGTTGCTGCCCAACTCCATCGCACTGAGTGCAGTGTGAAAAGGGCTTGCAGAAGAGTTATCAATGACTGAAATGTAGAATTAGAATGTGTCTCCTTAGATGAATACTTTTAAAGAGCAATTAGTAACCTTTTTACCTGTTTATATTATGCCTTGCAGTATATTTGCAAGCCACTGAGGAGAATCAATGAAGAGGAATTGTCAGGTCCTGAATAGGACAAAACATGGCTCATTAATTATTCATGAGCCACGTGACTTATGGTATCCTGTGAGTCATGTTTAGAAGAAATGCATGCAGCTAATCAACAACTTCTGAACATTCTACCCAATAAAGAAAGGCGGCAATCTCTGTGGAAATTTTATTTGAATGCTGAATAACTGACGCTGAACTCGAATGCTGTGGAATTTATTGAAATGTTCAAATGAAGCACATGAGACTTGATGTTGGAATGGTTTGAATCGGTCAATGAATATGGAAGGAGCAGGTAAATATAAAGTATATAAAAATATCTCTTAATTTGGGGAGATAAATTGTCCAAGATGTCCTGAATGAGCGGAACAGTTTGCATTTGGAATGGTTTGAATTGGTAAAGAAATGTGGAAGGAATGGTAAGTGTAATCACTGTTGGACGGAATCTGTGCATCTCCATAACCATTATTTTTCAGGAAATAACCTATTTTTTATTTTTTTAAATGATTAACTATTGTAATGTTAAAGAGATCACTTTTTCTGTATTTAAAAAAAGGTTAACAATTGATAAATATATCACTCACGTGGGGACTGACCAATAGTATCAATTTGTGAAAAAATCTGAAATTGTCCACATTTTTTGAACATAGAAGGTTCCCACCTGACTGTCGTGATGTGTAAAATATTTCTTAATTTGAGAGATTTCCTATGAAAACTGTGGAATGTGGAAAACAGTTCCCCAAATGTCCTGAATGAACAGAACTGTAAAATTTTGAATAGTTTGCAACGGCAAAGCAAAGTGGAAGGAAGATGTAAATATTAGTGTTGTTCCGATACTGTTTTTTTGGCTACCGATACCGATACTCAGCTTTGAAGTATCGGCCGATAACGATGCCATACCGATACTTAAGTTTTTTTTTTCCTCAACATGAAAAAGCTGCCCTGCCATTGGTTCAGAGCATTCAAGGGCCAATAGGATATCTTAGATTGGCATGCAGTGAACATGTCACATATCAGTGAATGTCGTGCACCAGCAAGACACAAGATGCTGCATCCAAAATCCTATACTAGAGTTGGAATTAATGGTATCGGCATGTTACTTGTGAGTAGTCACCGATACCGATACCACTGTTTTAATGCAGTATCGGTATCGGAACAGTGTGGAAATGGGGGATTGTGGAATGTTACCCAAGATGTTTTAATTAAGAAATGTGGAAAGAGGAGGTACATTTTGGAAATCCACTGCGAAAACTTGGAATTTTGAGAATGTGGAAAATGGTAGCATTGATGTCTTGAATGAGCTCAACAGGAAATTATGAAATTCTGGAAATTTTGGGAACGTGGAAAGCAATACTTATCTTGTTTTTAATGTTGTGATGACATGTGCTTGTCATTTCAGGGTCCTGTAGCCCCAGCAGGAGTGGCTCGCACAGGGGGGCATGGGGGCGGGGGCTGGGGCTGACTCGCAGTCGGCATCGCGTTACTTTTCCAGATGCCGGCCTAAAGAAAGCAGGAATTCCGCTCAGCACGACCTGCCCGGGTGAGTCACGGGAATGACGGGAATTCTGATTCTGCATGTTATTGAGCTTCCACCCCTCCTCCCTCCCCGACCCCCACCCCAACCCCAGAGACTTGAGTGACGTCCTCACGCCGTAAAGTGTGGTTGGAAAAGACCCGAGTCAGCTTTTGGTGACGTGCATGGCAATGAGATGCTGCTGAGTGCACAGATGTCCACGCGTGCACACACACAAAAGGTAAAAGTGTTAGTGTGGGTTCTGTGGTCACGATATTAAGTCCACTCAAATGGTAGTTGATCATCATTCGAATCATTTTCATCCATCCGTCCGTCCATGCATCTTTTCTTAAAGGGGGATGGCAAAAAGAAACCTCTGACTCAAGCATCATGTTTGATATGCAAGCAAAAAAAATAAAAAAAATAAATTAAAACACTTCGAGTAACCTAACGTGTAATTAAGGTAATATGATGACAAGTGTACTTTACTGGAAGTAAAAAGGCATCACAGCTGTTGTGAACATCTTTTCTTTTACAACGTCAACAAATATGCATGTTCATTCTACAGATGACAAATTCAACTCCAATTTCCTGCTTTAGTTGCATTATGGTTTTAATTCATACACGTTTGAATGTGCACTTACATGGGTTATTCTATTAACAATAATAACACTAAGTTATGACGCAACACTCGCTAGAATATTTGGATCAATGACAAAACGTTTTCACAGTTCAGAAACAATTGTGCTATCGCGCCCTCTTGTGGATAGATCAGTTATCACATGAGCTCTCACATTGTAACCTGTAACATTTTGCATTTGCACCATTTTTTTTTCAACATCAATGCTGTGCTTAAAGCTAGAAAAATGAGTAATACAGTGCTTAGCATATATGAGTACACCCCTTTCCAAAAATGTAAAGATTTTATTCAATATCTCAATGAACGTAATTTTCAAAACTTTGACAAAATGTTTTCTGTAGAATATGCGCTAAACTCACAACATGAAAGGTTTTAATAGAATGCATAGATTACAAAATATTCACTTTAATTAAATTAACTAATGCAAAAAAATTAACACAACCAACAATAAAAAAAAAAAAGAAAAAAAGTATTTTCTATGACCTCCTTTACTGTTAAGGATAGCAACATGTCTGCTAGGCCTGGAATTAACAAGTTGTCAGTCTTTTTCTTGGGGTCTACTTATTTGTCCAAACTGTACTTTAATGCATTTAATTAAAAAACAACTTTTTCTTTGTGGGTACTAATTAACAAATCATGTTTGCAATCAATTGCGCACATTTGTGGGAGTATTTTTTCTAGTATAGTATTTCATCGAAAATCTTAATTCTGAAAGGAAACTAAATGCGTTCTTACAAACCTGTTGGGGTGCCCTCATTTATACTGAGCACTGTATATACTTTTAATAATGATTTAGCTCAACTGTTTTACACATAAAAATTGTACATAGATTAAAGTTTCCAAGCAGATCATTCTTAAAGATGAATGCAAATGTGTAAGTTACAGAAAATCCGACTGACTTGTACTTTAACAGTGATTCTTTAACACATCACTGGCATAGGAATACACTTGCTGTTGGAAACAAAACTCGCCCACAAATTGCGTGTAGCATCTTGCAGGACGTAAGTATCCTCTGCAGATGCTTTTTGGGGTAAGGGCTTCCTGGTGACTTCCATTCGACAGCAAGCCCAGACCGCAAAAAGACCCGAAAAGAATCTGAAGTGCGTCACGTTGCACCTGCTGCATCATCTGAAACACACGTGGACACAACCATCATACCTGATGTACTCCTAAACATCACAAAACAATAGCATGCAAGTTTTATATCTAGGAAGTGCGTAAATTAGTTTTCACATGAAGTTCATATAAAAAGTGTACACACCCCTGTTAAAATGCCAGGTTTTTGTGATATATAAATGCCATGTTAACACATTTCCACCATTAATATAACGAAAAACTTCCCCCCTGTGGTAATTGAGTTGCATAAGTGTGCACACCCTCTTATATAGCTGGGAATTTCCATGTGTTGAGATGCAACATTCAATTGCAAGTTAAATTGTGAGCCTGCTCACACCTGCCACCATTTAAAGTGCCCCTTATTAATCCCTATAATCAAGTTCAGATGTTCTAGTAAGCTTTTCCCGACGTTTATTTTTCCTCCTACCAGAATGATGACGGTTTGATGGCAACACAGACTATTTGGAATAGTTCATAATTCCCTCCACTGTGACTAAGGCCCAAGTGTTTCACCTCACTTAAGAGCAGCACATTGTGATCTTTTGAGGATGAGCAGTGTTGTTTTCACTATCGGCAAACAAATTCAACTTTGGTTTTGTCAGACCATGATAAAAATCTTCCAGACACATTTGATCGAATGTATTATGGGCCATTGAATCCAAGGCTGAACTTTTTGAACAACATTAATGGTGGAAAAAGTTTTGAAATGATTCATTTTTGGTCTTTATGTCACCAAAACCTGGCCTCTGAACAGGGGTGCTTTGACTTTCTATATCTTACTTACAGAAAATGTTTAAGCATGCACATTTCCATACATAAAATCTGCATGTTTAAGCACATCAGTAACCACAATATAGACTTGACATGAAACCTGTATTATTAAGCCTTAGTGCCTAAAAATGCTAAATAATTGTGCTTTGACAGATGAGCGATCCTGCATACGTGTTATAAGATAGTTAACAATTCTTCATAAAAGGTGCATCAAGCTTTAATCCTCCTCCCAGCTGAAGTTTACTGTCAAACTAAATGTAAAATAAAAAAAAAAATCATCTCGTGTATTTAAAACAACCAAATAAGATTGCATTTACCTTAATGCTACACTGAGGAGGAATCAGATTATTTAAAAAGAAAGAAAGAAATGGGTTTCTATTTTCATAATCTAACGTAAATTATTATTGATTTATTTAAACTTTATTTAACCAGTTAAGAAAACTGAGAACAGATTATCATTTACAATATCAACTGGAGACAGTGTAAAATACGGCGAAAATGAAATTGCAAATTAACAAGTTTTATGAAACATACGCATATAACAAAACATAAAAGATTACATTACATACATTACATTTTATTTTTGGTATGTACTATAAAAAATGAATTTTTTGAAACAATATAAACACAATTTTATCACAAAATAACTACATTTTATTAAGTTAAAGCTAATTTGTTTTTAAGTTACCATACCAAAAAACTAGTATAGTTCAATTTCATCAAAAATGACTAGTTCAAATGAATCATAAAAGCATACAAAGTTTCACCAACTTCAAAAAGTTTAGTAGCAGTTTTTACAAAAATTTAAATATTGTGTATTTAATCGATTTGATTATTTTGAATGTTCGGGTTTACAGTGTAACAATGTAAAACACCATAGACCATGAGTTGACCATCAACTAGCAAAACAGTTTGTCATGATGTTATCACCCTTTAAGCATTTGAACACAAGTGGTAGCGTAACACATGTAGACGAACAATATAACAATACTTACATACATATTATTTGTTCCCTGTCAAACACTATACTAATATAATATTACAACTTAGTAATTGTGACTATCTCCATGTACAGTATATCCATCTGTTTGTCTTTATAATACTGCCCCCTAGTGACCATGGTGTGTACACCAGCAGTAGCCTCACAGTCACATTTTGAATTATGAAGCACAAACTGTTGAATTAATTGTTATATAATATATGCTGTATGGTCTTAGAATATGTAATTAAAGAATAAAAAAAATGTCAAAAAGTATTACTTTTTTTAAAATTTTTACTCAGATAAAGAAGGGTGCATATCTATATAAAATAAATGAATAAATGAATAAATAAATAAATAAATAAATAAATAACCTTATTTTACCCTGAAATTGTATGACCGATCCTTAAGTGACCCAAAGTATGGGGGGGAAAAAATAACCTATTAAAAAAAATGTCAAGTGTATTCTAAATCAATGGAAATAGTGGGTATCTTGGAACTGTGGAAGTGTACATGCCATTTGTGTGTATATTTTTATGGAACAGTCGTAACCATGCCCAAAAATATATGTGTGTGTGTGTGTGTATATATATATATATATATATATAATGTGTGTATATATATATATATATATATATATATATATTTGTTTATTATATACACGGGATCCCACAGAAATGTGCACTTGTCGGTCTTTGAAGCACCAGGCGCGGACTTGGCAATAAGAATGAGCTGTTTTTATAAAAATTATTGGGGGGAAAAAAATCCTTGGCTGGTCAAATCCTTGGTTGGCGAACCGCCAGTATTTGAGGGTCCCCTGTAATTGTCTGTCTACATGTGCTGCTACATGTTTGTGTTCAAATGAGTTGATCAAAGGGTTATTACACCACACTGTTGACAATTGTTTTGTTAGCCCATCTATGGTGTTGTTGAATTTTGTCTTAGCATAAATCTAGCAGACTTTTTTGAGACATAGTTATGTGGTTTGGTTTAAATGCATGATGTGTATAACACAAGACGAAAAATCAGGTCAGAGTCCACTCGCATCTCAAAAAACTGACATTTTTTGGAGATTCCCCCATGAAATGAGCCTTCATGTTTCTGCAGGAACCCGTGCAAACGTGATGGAAACACAGACAGTTCTCAAGACGGCTTCAAGCTGCCTCTAGATGGCAAGTTTACAGATTTACACAACCATTTTCTTTATCCAATGCAAACCGATATAGTCAAAACCAATTTTAATAAACACACGTCAAATTTGAGCTGGTACCTCAATGTACGCAAATTGAGGAGCACCTGTGCAAAACAATCAAAGAAATTGAAAGATTTCCATTCTTTATATATTTTTTGTTACTTTGCGATAATCATCAATTGTTCAAATTTCAAGGTGAAAGAAAGAAACAGAGGGTAGTTGTTTGTATAGTTGTCAAATTTGACGTGGAGAGTATGTAAGCAATGACACAGTGGCTCTCATGGTCGTGTTTTCTATTGTCAATTGGAAAGTGAATATCAACATCCACATTTGACAAAATGGAGTAAAAAAAATAATCTGCGCCTAAAATTTAATTCTGATGATTTTTTAAAAATTATTATTTGAGGTTTCAGATTAAAAAACAAATAGCAAAACAGTCATGGTCATATTCCCATGTTTGAGATTTCACTTGCTAATTGAAAATATAAAGAAGGGATGACACACATTATTTTTGTTTAATGTGTGACAAGTATATGATGCAGAAACAGAAGCTTTTAAATCGAACCCCCAAAAATGATTCACCTAAAATTTCGTTTTGAAGAAAATCTGTAGGATTTTTTGTGTTAGACCCCACAAGATTCGTGACACACAACAATTTACAACATATTCAAACAAAACAGCTCATTGACTGACACGTCACAGGTGGTTGGACATATCGAGATATGTAGACGCACACACACAGGCACATAACATCATATTTCTACACTTCGTGGCCACAAAATTAGGTACACCTGCACAAACGCAATACAAAATAAATCTGCCTTACGAAACAGTACGGATGAACACTATCGCAGAATACTGATTTAATACACACACACTACATGAGTGTGCAGATATTGTCGCGTATGACATTGCATCATCCACTCCAATCAATTCATTAATGTTAATAACTCAAAAGTTAACTTGAAGGAAAATACACATTAATATGGATTATGTATTTATTTGACACACAATACGCATGTGATGCCACCTGACTTGAGATTGAGCCTCATGTGAGCTGTCCGTGGTTCTGAAAGCTGAAAGCCTCTCGGCTGCAGCCCTTTTCGGTCGGTACACGCCCTAACCTCCCCCATGCACCCCCCCCCCCCCCCAACTCAACTTAACCCCCCCCCCCCAACTCAACTTAACCCCCCCCCCCCCCCCCACCCACCCTCCCAACTTCCCGACAAGCGTGTCTCTGCCTGTCTACACACTACACGCGCGTGTATACGCCTGCATCCATTCCAGCATACAGGACGACACCTGGCTGGAGTTAGAAGAAAAAAAAGGGGGGGGCGAGGGGTTGATGCAGGTTTATATATTGAAACATTATTGATTTAAATTTAAATTAATTTAATACAATAAATTACAACGTTATTAAATTCGATTACATTGGAAAAAAAAACACACATTGTAAAAATCACATAAATGGCAAACTCAAAACTTCAGAATTCGAACGAGCAAAGCAACCGGCAGGATTTCTTATTGCGCCACCAGAGCCATCCAATAATAATAATCACCATAATCATAACAACACCACAAGACGCCGTACGCGCATCTTCACATAGACTGCAACAATGCCCCATCTGCGTGCGTGTGCGCGTGCGGTGTTTGCAAGGAGACGACTTACCTCTTCTTGCCCGAGCGAACGCTCTGAATTGGTCCGGATGGAGTGGAAAAAAAGCCCTTGGGAAAGACAGAATGAGAATTAGAGCGAGCATACGCACAATGAGATTCCTTCCGCGCACTCAATCAAGCATCCGTGGGTCCGCACCCGAGTGCGTCCGTACGCACCTGTGTGCACCGCATCTGCTCGTCGCTGATGCAACACGTTCAAGCCCTTCGTTTGTTTCCTCTCCAGTCCGACGTGTGCGCGTCCATTTTCCACCCCCCCCCCCCAGCCTTTCTCGAAGGAAATACTGCAAAAGCAGATTACCCCCCCCCCCCCCCCACCCCCCCCCGCACAAATAGAAGCCACTCAATTCCTCCAGTCTGCGATTGACCTGCATTGACGTCATTGCGTCATTAGGTCTCCCCTGGAAACACGGGGGCTCCCAAAAATAGCATCACATTAATTCAGCCCGCATGCGCCGGGGTTGGCTTGTTGGTGGGTGGAGGGGGTCTATGAAGAGGGGCTGTTTGCATCAATCCATAATCACCCCCTCCCACCCAAACCCACCAACAATTCCAAGGAATAATACAGTCTCTCGCTCTGCCAAGGACACGCTGATCACGACTTGAGGCTATTTTTAGGATGAGAGAGGGAGGGATGGATGGATGGAGAGAGTGAGGGAGAGGGGTGGGCGTGTTGAGAGAGACGCCCGCACCTCTGCTCTGCTCGCCACTAGCTGCAGCCGAGGAACACAAATGGCACCAGAGGGGATAAAAATAGCAAAAGAGCCTTCATGCAGTTGAGCCAGCACTTGCCCGACTCTGGCTTTGTGCGTGCGCGTGTCGACATATGTGCATGTATGTAAGCAAGTCTCTCGTGAACAGTCAACATGGCAAACCCAAGGGCCATCTGTGAAACGGTTTATTCAAAACAAACAAAAGAAAAGTTAGGTAACTTTGATTTTCCATGAAGAAGTGTGACGCCATTGATTTATTCATTTATCTTGATGGGTTGTTGCACAAAATGACATATTCGAGGGGAGAGACGATGGTTATGAGGAATGGTATATTTTTAAATTTTAAATCCATCTTTATTGAAAATGGTTTATTATTTTCTGAGTGATTTGAGTTTAAGAAAAAAAACAAAACAAAACATCAGTTACTATTTTAACGTGTAAACCGTTTTCATTGTTTTTAAGGAGAGTCATCCCCCCCAAAAAATATTCACAAAAATATATTGAATGTTCCTCTACTAATGCAAACTTGGGATTCTGAATAATATTGTGTTTGTGGAATATGATTTGGGCGGCACGGTGGAGGTGGTTAGCACATCCGGCTCCCAGTTCTGAGGACTCCGGTTCGAGTCCAGGCTCCGGCCTTCCTGGGTGGAGTTTGCATGTTCTCCCCGTGCCCGCGTGGGTCTTCTCCGGGTACTCCGGTCTCCTCCCACATTCCAAAGACATGCATGGCAGGTTAATTGGGTGCTCCGAATTGTCCCTAGGTGTGCTTGTGAGTGTGGATGGTTGTTCGTCTCTGTGTGCCCTGCGATTGGCTGGCAACCAGTCCAGGGTGTCCCCCGCCTACTGCCCAGAGCCAGCTGAGATAGGCGCCAGTAGCCCCCGCGACCCTTGTGAGCAGTAAGCAGTAGAGAAAATGGATGGATGGATGCAATATGACATTCGGAGAGCAGTCCACTCATTTTTATCCATCTCAGGGGGCGGACATTTTGCCACTTGTCATTGACTGAAAATGACATCACAGTTGTTCAGGGCTCAGGTAACAACCAATTACGGTTCATCTGTTTTCTGAAGCTGAGCCGTGAATGGTCGTTTACCTGACACCCTGAGCAGATGTCATTTTCAGTCGACAGTAAGTGGCAAAATGGCCGCCACCTGAGATGGAGAAAAATAGGAATTTCTCATGAAGAAAGGCTACAAGCAGATGTGGGTATACTTGTTGCAGGTCTTATTCAAGAGTGAGTTAAGAATAGAATGAGGAATGGAAAAAAACGGGTCGCTGGAGTATCTCCAGTGATACAGATTCTGTATTTGTCTGTTGTGGTCAAGAAGGAGCTAAGCCTGAAGGAGAAGCTCTTTATTTACTGGTTGATCTAAATTTTACCCACACTGGTTAGAGTTGTGGGTGATAACCAAAAGAACAGGATTGCAAATGGTCCAAAATGAGTTTCCTCTGCAGGGGGTGTCTGGGCTCTCCCTTCGAGATGGGGTGAGAAGCTAGCTCAGTTAGCCGGGAGGGGCTCAGAGTGATGCTGTTCCTCCAAATTGAGAAGAGTAAGATGAAGTGGCTCGGTAAAACATCTGATGCGATGTCTCTCGGACGTCTCCCTGGTTAAGTGTTCTGGCTACATTCCACCAGCAGGAGTCCCTGGGGGCAGCCCAGGACACCTAAACAGTAGACATACTGGCTTTCGGTTGGCCTGGGAATGCCTTGCGATTCCCCAGGAAGAGTCGGAGCAAGTGGCTCCCTTTCATGACCCGACTCCCAATAAGTGGAAGAAAATGGATGGATGCCTGGCTTTGGAAAAATCTATTTTCTTTGATTCATTATTAGATATTTGTTTATATTCATTAGATTCATTTTTTGTTGGTGTTTGAATTTTTGTTGTTGTTTATTACGTTTGTGTATTAAGTTTATCCTTATTTGCAGACTTTTTTCCTGTTCTTTCCTTATCCTTAATTTAATCGTTCACAACCTATTCTACAGGTACATGTTTTCATTTTTCCCTATCTTTATTCATTTTGTATTTTTGCATGAATTTGATGTTGATGCTGCTCCTGCCGCCGAGTCAAGGGAGGGTGGCTCCTTCAAGTATCAAACTTAAACTACCGCCGCCATCTACTGGCCGTATGGGTGACCTGCATTCTGAAGGCAGAACCCCAAGCTGCATCATCACTAAGGCAGAGCCAAAAGAATAGCTTGAATAATACCTGAATCTGAATATTCCCATTTTTTCCAGCTTTCATTCTCATGGAATCGAAGATGTTTCACTTCTCATCCAAGCAGACTTCACCAGTTCATGCACAAGGCTAGTTAGGTATCACAAATAAAATAAAATAAAATAAAATAAAATAAAATAAAAATCTTCATATTTATTATTTGGAGTAACAGTTTCTAAATGTCTATCAATTTGCTAATATTCTTATTTGAATGATGATTTTAGTTTCCTTTCCTGGAGTAGTTGGAATGTGTGTGACGTGTCAGTCGGAAAGAAAATGTTACATGAGGTAAATTGCTTCCAAGGGAGTCAGAACTCCGGCTCAATACATATTTCAACATTTAGTCGATTTACAAATAGATGTGGTGGAAATTCAGACATAGTTAATGTTAATTGCAGAACTGGCAAATTGATTTTTCTGTTGCTTGGATTAATGACGAGCTCTTTTGATGGTAGTCAATCACTTTTGTTTACAAACACTGTGAAAAGATCTGTTCTGTGCAGCCTTCGTTTGTGTAT
Organism: Festucalex cinctus; assembly: GCF_051991245.1. Classification (NCBI taxonomy): domain Eukaryota; kingdom Metazoa; phylum Chordata; class Actinopteri; order Syngnathiformes; family Syngnathidae; genus Festucalex; species Festucalex cinctus. The sequence goes on from NC_135413.1 coordinate 9,029,105, forward strand.
GTAGTTCATTTTCCATGCAACAGTATGTTCATGGCCACTTTTGACAGTTTTTCACTGATTGATTAATTTTTCCAAATGTCTTAATAGCCAGTCTGACATTAATAAAGAGACGGTTAATTCTTGTGCAAATGTACAGTAAAATCTATTACAATATTTCATGAGTCAAATTTGCTCCAAAATGTGTACACAAACCTTGCAGAAGATCTACATTTTCAAATATTAACAATTTTTGTGTATTTTGGGTCACCTAATGACGTTTTTTAACCTATCAGGGGAAAGACTTGACATTTAGGTTATTGTTTTTATTGCTGTCAAATCACAAAACATGTCGAATATAACCCGAGCAGTGTGTAAAGGTTAATCTACTCTAAAGCTAAAATGCCCGTCTTATTCCCCGCTCGTGATGATTTTTAAAAGGTTTTGCAGTGTTTTTAATTGCGTCATTTGGTGTCCATATGGTACAAATATAACACAGTGGGGTACCTTGGGAGACATTAGTGGAAATGGCCTCAGGGGGTTGGAAATAACAAGCAGCAATATCTGCAGAAATTAAGAGCAGACGCCGGCATCCATTACGGCTCCTGACAATAAGCAGTTTCGACTCGACCTCCTGTAAATCACAGCGCAAAACCCTTAGAGCGCAAAATTACCAACGACAATAAGAAGAGGAGGGAACAATGCTTAAATGAACGCAATGTTTCCCGACCTGCATTGAGCCAAAGCAGTGGAAAAATCTCACGCCACAGCACCGAACAAAAATGTCACAAAAGATACCAGGGTTGAGAAACTCATATTTTGTTGTCATTGGATCAAAACATCAAGCAGCCACGGGGACAGGTAAACGCACTAAGGCCAAACTTGAATGAAAAGCGGCAAAAGAAGATCAATCCATAGTAAGACTTGCATGAGTATGCAGCGAACAATTTCAGGCAAAGAGAGAGACTTGAATAGGTGGGCATGCATGGCAGACTGGAGTGGATGGCGGCGTGGCGAAGCGCACCAGTGACTAATGGCGGCGAACTGCAGCAGATGTTCTAGACTCCCCCGCGATCCACGACATACTTTAAACACATATGTGATGTAAATTACGGCGGGCAGTCCGTCTCCGTTAGAAGCAAATTACTTAATGTATATCTTGGTTTGGACTGACGCTAATCAGGGTTATTATAGTTTTGGAATTTTCATATTTTCATTTGAGTTAGTTTTTATTTCGTTTTGAGATTTGTTTTTTAACTTTAGTTTTAATTAGTTTTCAGGGTGGTTCTGTTTTCTATTAGTTTTAGTTATTTAAAAAATGCCTAGTTTTAATTTAGTTTTAGTTAGTTTCAGTATTAGTTTTTTTTTTGTTTTTTTTTAAAGTTTATTACTTGTGCGCAATATTTAATAAACACCATTGTAAAATGAAAAAAGTAATGCATTTCTTACCTAGCGTTGCATTTCGGCTGACTTAAATGAAAAAGCAACGAGCCGAGCCATTGCAAAAGTGAAGCACGGAAAATTTGTGCTTTTCTATTGGCTACTGCTAGATGATGTCACTTCTGTGAGACACACTTTCAAATGTCCTTATGCTACCTTCATGTGCTATGGGAAAGTTAACCTTACCACTTTGGAACTCCTAATTAAGGACCAGTTCTGTTCATGTGCTTTTGTTGTTGTACCAAAAACAAACAAACAAAAAAAAAGCCTCTTTGCTCGTAAAACTGAACAATTACGGCAAATAATGAGTTGTGAAGGACAGGACACTGAATTGTGTATGCTACGTAATTGTGTACAGTTTAAAACAACCTGCTAGCGGACAATAATGCCCTTATAAGTGTTAAATGAATATTTCTTGCCATTCACGAATCCTTCTGCGCTCACCGCCATGTTAAAACATGATTAGCACTCTCAACTCGGGAACTGGGGCATCAAAATAAATTCCCAGTTGTCCAGTGGAAAATATGACATGAGGGGGAATTCGCATATAATTTTCTATTCGATATGTAGTATTTAGCATAATTTCGATACCACATGAAGGCAGCATTATTTATTCCGATTAATATTGAAATAAATACACTTAAAATCCAATTTAAAATCATCCCCGAAAGATCATGCATTAAATTAATAATGGTATCAAAGCTTAAAACGAAATACATTTTTGCTATAATTATAGTTTTAGTTTTGTATGATGTAGTTTCATTTGTTATTTTAAAAAGCATTTTCATTTGTACTTTATGTCTTTAACATTTTTCTTTGAATTTAGTTATTGTTAGCTAAAATAACCTGCGGCTTTACACATTGAAGCAAGGAAGCTAAAATCATCTAAGCTATTTTCCATGTCTTCTCCCCGTGCCCGCGTGGGTCTTCTCCGGGTACTCCGGTCTCCTCCCACACTCCAAAGACATGCATGGCAGGTTAATTGGGCGCTCCGAATTGTCCCTAGGTGTGCTTGTGAGTGTGGATGGTTGTTCGTCTCAGTGTGCCCTGCGATTGGTTGGCAACCAGTCCAGGGTGTCCCCCGCCTACTGCCCAGAGCCAGCTGAGATAGGCGCCAGCAACCCCCGCGATCCTTGTGAGGAATAAGCGGTCAAGAAAATGGATGGATGGATATTTTCCATGTCAATTGCAATGCCCTGAGTTGATCACATGACATTTAAAGGTTTAAGTAGTGGTGCAATCAGAGATTTTCTCACCTTTAAGGATGTGTGACATCATGGTGCAAGGGGAAAAAAAAATAGCAAGTCGTGCTATGGTGGGTTTCAACATTGGACAAATGTTTTTTTTTTTTTTTTTTTTTTCTGGTCCCAGTTAATAGGAGACCCCCCAACAGCAGAGGGAGACCTCCACAGTCCCGCCCCCGAAACTGTTTGACAGGAAGTTGAGATATGGAACGAGGTCACAGTAGCTTGGAGGTAACAGCAGGATGTTACCGAGTTAGCGCTGGCTCCCTGAAGTGCTTTACAACGCCGCAGGGACTCACGATGAGTTACACGCGGCGCTTGAATAATTCATCCAGATTCAATGTTTCATGAATAATCCTGAATTATCCATACGATTCTTGGTAAACGCTTGTAGCGTTCCCAGATGGGAACGCCACCGAGCCTGGTGAAGAATGAAAACATCCCCGTGGCTAAGTGAGATAGGATTACTGAGACTGATGTAACACAATCAGCAACAAATGGGCCTGTGCAGCACGCAAACAAATGGAAAGGCTGTTGTTTCTTTGTCATTTGTTTGCTTTGCAGCCCTCTAAAACAAACACTCTATTTTCCAAGGGAACAATATCAATTTTGTACCTCTACCTCAGCTCAATGAACAGGCGAGATCTTTTCAGACGGGAGCTTCACTTTATTCGCAGATTGGCACCATCAGACGTTGTTGAAGTCATCTAAGATAATGAAAACTAAAAAGAAATGGATATGACATCATTTCCAAGAGCAGGACAAATTACGGTGACGCACGAACTGTCTTTTTTTTTAAGCGCAAAGAACAGTGACTCTTTCGCTTGCCAAGGAAGCTATTCTAAGAGAGTCCTCAGCTCGATGAGACACCGAAGCGTTCTTTTGAACAGCAATGATAAACATTTTAACCGTGTAAAATTCTGGGTGGAAGCTTTCACTGGTTCTTGTATCTTAATGCGCACGATGTTATACTAACAGTAATAACCAGAAGACTGCATGTTCTCAGTTGAAATATTTACTGGATGCCAGAAAGATCGAGTACACAGCTGCGGAGACCTCTTCTCTTAGTATGCGGAAACTTTATTTAACATTTAAACATTTATACTGTCTAGGCCGTCCGCCCACAAGGGCGAACGGCTCAGCCTCCCCATGTGAGAATCTGTGGCCTGCTGGCCTTAACTGGTTTGTACAGGATACATATGTCAGAATGCAGACAGATAGAAACGCGCCAAGCAAGGACAAATAACAGCGACACAAAGGCCTAGCTCAAGTCATCTATCTAATTATCAAGAGTCCTAATCTAACAATCGCATAACAATATTTTTCTGTCCAAGAAAGAAAGTGAATACTAATTTGATTTAAATTTGAATAATTAATTGCTGTCTTAACCAAGACATAGTAATATGATTCACTATTTAATTAAGGCAATGCATATCAAAATAGATAATTATAAGCGTTATATTTTGGATTCAAACTATTTCCTTAGTTTCAGAAAAAAAGAAAATACTTTTGGTATTTTTTTTTTTTGCACAAAAACTCCGTCAACATAAGTTTCATTCATCTGATGCTTTGGAGCGTGATAAAGCTTTACCCATACTGATTTCAGCTTGTTCAAACCCTCCAAGTGGAAGATTGTGATGCTCAACAACCTCAAATAAATTTTGGTATAGCTTGATCACTCTCTGAATCCTCCTCCAGACACATTTGCTGGCTTTGCGTGCCTGCTCGAGAAGATCTGTGTTTTCATCAATGGTGGTAGTAGCAGGCCTTCCGCTGCCTCTTCTGTCAAATGCAGATCCTGTTTGGAGAAAATTGCAAGCGAAAGTGGAAATTGTAGTTTGCCTTGGTGAATTGTCACAACCATTAACCTTCTCAGACTGCTGTTGGGAGCAGAAAAAAAAACTTCTGACAAAGTTTCCCCATTGTCAATTGGTCAGCAATGACCAAGGGAATAAGATGTTTAGGAGACGCAAAAGCCAAGCTGTCAAATGCTGATGACCTCACTGCTTTCCAAATGATAAATGAACTGCTTTTTATATAGCGCTTTTTAACGGCCCCATATGTTGCCCAAAGTGCTTTGCAATGCCTCACATTCACCCATTCACACACCAGTGGTCGACTGCTGCCATGCAGTGCGCTGCTAGGTCCACTAGGAGCAAATTGGGGTTCAGTGTCTTGCTCAAGGACACTTGGACATGGTCACCACTCACCAGGGGTGAGGATCGAACCCACAACCCCACGGATGGGAGACGACCATCACTGAGCCATGCCGCCCCCTAAAACAAATCTAAAACGAAATGAAAAAATGTTAGCTTAAACTGACTTTTGACACCCGGTATATTTTTTTTACATCGTGTTTACACTGTGAAAACCAATTAGACACACTCATCATTCCATTGAACTCCTACGGCGATAGCAGTAGAACAATTATAACAGCGTGTGAAGGCACACTTTAACAACTCTCGACAGGGGAGAGTAAACAAGCTGCGGGTCAGCAAAAAAAAACAAAAAACAACCCTCACCCTAATTATCAATATGGTATCAATAATGATGAAGTTGCATCATTAGGAGGAAAACATATTATTGTATTTGTCGCGTGACGGATGACGTAGCTCTGACCTAAAAATAACGAGGAAAAAAAGGGAACAAACAAAAGCGCCAAGTCGGCGGGAATGCCCAGAGGAGGCTCGCTGGGGAGGGAGAAGAAGACAGATTGATATTCTATCAACGCTCTTTTGTTTGTTTTTGCTGTAAACCCATTGAGAGCCCGCAGATATTAATAGAAAGACGACTTTGCATGCTGCTTCGACACAACTGTCAGCACTATTCCTTCCCCCTGGAAACTGCTCCTGTTTTGTCTTGGCTTTGCTGAGTTTTTATTGCTTTAATGTTATGCAGTTTATCTTATGCAGAGATGCGCCATCAGGGCAGCCAATATGGGACTCCCACTGGCAACTGGCTGCCAAAATGCTGTAATCCTCACTGGCTTTTCAAAGTACAGTGGTACCTTGACTTACAATGTCACCTGACTTAAGAGCTTTTCAGATACGTGCCGTTTGGTATGATAGCTGGTTGATGGATAATAAAGAGGCCAGCTAGTTTATGTCAAATCGCATTTTAAGAACTGAACACAAAAATGTACATGACACATTTTCAATTTGAAACAACATAACTTTGCCATATACGGATGTCCTTTAGCTTGATGTTAACATACATGGCAAAACGTTATAGGCTAGCTAGCTAATCTAACAGCGATGTTGCAGTGTTACAACTACACAGAAACACATGTAACCAACAATATAGCAATGCTCACATGCATATATTGTTTAAAATTATTGATACGTACTGAGCAGTTGTGGTTATCAGCATTGTTTATCCTCAATTCCCTCGTAGCCAACGTAAGAGCAGCACAATGAGTTGATAATGATGAATAAACTAAATATTTACATTGAATTGAATTATTTCTCTACATGCATTTTCCTCCCATCCATCCATCCATCCATCCATCCATCCATCCATCCATCCATCCATCCATCCATCCATCCATCCAACCATTTTCTGAACCGCTTACTCCTCACAAGGGTCGCAGGGGGCCTATCTTAGCTGGCTTTGGGCACTAGGCGGGGTACACCCTGAACCCGATGGCCAGCCAATCGCAGTGCATGTATTTTGTTAAGCCTCAATACTGAGTGATATTTGTCTTCATTTGTCGCCATCTGGTGGCCTCCTGGTGCCAAGCAACTTTATTGCACTGAGGGGCGGAGCTTCATTTTGTCAGGCCATAGTTTTGTCTAATAGAAAAATGTGCTTTGCCACCATTTTGTGGCATCTTTAGACAATTACAAACATTTTTCTATGTGGGCGTGAATCACTTGTGGATGTACCAGGCTCAGTCCCATCTTGTTATTGTATATTTATATTTTTTAAATACTGTACAATCTCATTCCGGCCACTCTCACTTCAATTTTCACCTGCTGCGCGACAATCCGATAAAGTCGCCTCATGAAAGTTGCAAGCGGCACCCGAGCATCAAACCCGTGCGACTTCAGTAGTGCAGCCTTTCCTGGAAAAAGCCAAAAATGCCACTTTGATTCTCTCATATGTGGAATGTTGTCATCCTCTAATTCCATTTTGTTGTGGCAGGGTCGCAGAGATTGTTAGTACACTCTAGCATTAATGTTTTAACTGGATGTGAGACAGGAGGAGTTGGGGGGGTTGGTCGTTAAAAGCCCTCTATGGACACACGCTGTCATGCTGAATGACAGTTGATAGCTGTAATGCACCAGGAGACACACTAATGCACTGCTCAAGTAAAGTCCTTTTTAAGGTCTTACAAAATAAGGAACAAGGCAAGAAAACGGCATGATTGCTTGGTGACGTAGCCTGTGTGCAGAAAATACCAGAAAACACTGAACTCCAAAGAAATGTCACACATTACCTACACCACATAACATAGCAGCAAATTTGCCAAAATTAGACGATCAAACCAAACAGAATCTAACCAACACAATCGGCCAGAAAAGACCAGTTCTCCAGTTTAAAATGTCACACAGCTAATCTAATGGCAAATATGTCACTCTGTTTAGCTGGCAAATTTGTAAATTCCACCCTGTCAGCCATGAGTGGCGCGCCTCTAGTATGTGCGTGTGTGTGTTGTGGTGTGGAGAAGCGGCGGCTGGAGTCCAGTGGCTGTTATCAGTCCCGCTGAGAGCGACTGAGAAGGGCACTCAGTGGACAGCCACTTATGGGAGGCGAACAGGCATTGATGGAGGACGAGAGGCTTCCTCCAGCACTGGCGGCCTTTGTCCTGCGTGGGGCAGCAGAGATACTGTACAGCATTTGTGTGTTGTTAACCCCTCAGTCCCGCTAAAAGTGTTTGGCTTCGAGACAGTGGAAGCTGCTCATAGACTCTACTAGCGTGCAGCCCCACGAGTGACTGCATTGCTTTCCTTGAAGTGATATCAAAATGTTGATAATAAAATTACAATATTTAGAACTATATCACTTATGTCTATTTTTAGATGAGCAGGATAAATAGCATTTTATAAATCTGTTTTCTGATTTTGTGACACATTTTTGGTCTGGAGTGCACAGATCCTTACTTGCTGCCTTACCTGACCTCTTGTTAAAAGTTTTACATGCACTCTTAACAGTTGATTTTTTTTTCATCTTCAGCAATATGTGATCAGGAAAAGACAGGCATTGTAAAAGTTTTTCTTGTTTTATAATATAATATAATATAATATAATATAATATAATATAATATAATATAATATAATGTATCCTAAGATAGATAAAAAAAAAATTGTTGGGATTTTTATGGATTAAAAAAAAGCAATTGACACCATAGGTCATTCCATATTAATGAATAAATTATGAGATATGGCATAAGAGGTTTAGCATATAAATGGATGAAGAGTTATTTGGATGATAGATATCAGTATTTGCAGTTTAACAATACACAATCAAAGCATTTGAAGATTACTCATGGAGTTCCCCAAGGGTCTGTGCTAGGCCCTAAACTATTTATACTAGGGGTGTGAATTGCCTAGTACCTGACGATTCGATCCGTATCACGATTCATAGGTCACGATTCGATTCAATACCGATTAATCCCGATATGAATTTACAAGTCGATTGTTGTGATTTTTTTTTTTTGCTCAAATTTAGAAAATACCATTCAGTAAACATACATGTACACTGTAAGATTTGTATGAAAATGTATTATTTATTGATCTGAAACTTCAGTCTTAGAACTGTGAGCCACTGTATTTAACAAACAGGTTGTAACATTTTTCACGTTTGAACAGCATTGAAATAAAGTATTAAGGCTTAATGTTCCATTAATATAACATTCTTCCATGCTTAAGGTGTGAAAGTTAGACATTTTGTGGAATATTTTTCCATCAAAAAAATGGATGTTAAAAAATCGATTCGGCTGCCTATTGAATCGATTCGAGAATTGCGTGCTGTAGTATCGTGATATATTGCAGAATCGATTTTTTTTAACACCCCTAATTTATACTGTACATAAATGATTTCTGTTGTGTCTCAAAAATATTGAATAGTGTCTTATTTGCTGATGGCACAACTCTCTACTGTTCAGGAGAAAACCTGAAGCAGCTTCTGACTACTGTGGAGTATAAATTGAATACATTAAAAAACTGGTTTGACATGAACAAATTATCATTAAATAAAAAAAAAAAACAAGTTCATGGTTTTTGGCACTAGACAAATCACTCATCAAGTCAAAATTAGGGTGAATTCAATTGAAATAGAGAGAGTGTATGAAAATAAATTTCTTGGGGTAGTTATTGATGATAAATTATGCTGGGAGTCACACATAGAAAATGTCAAAAGGAAAATGTCAAAAATCATAGGGATACTCTCTAAAACGAAGGATGTCCTGAATGAAATATCATTTTACACATTGTGCTGTTCATTATTATTACCATATTTGACCTATTGTGTGGAAATCTGGGGAAACGCATATAAAACAAACACCGACTCTGTTTTTAAATTGCAAAAACGTGCCATACGAATTATTAATCGATCAAAATATACAGAATCAACACATTCACTCTTTATTAAACTAAATACAATGAAATTTTATGACTTGGTTGAGTTTAAAATAGCACAAATAATTTACAAAATACACAATAATCGACTCCTGCCACAGTACTCAGAAGCTATTTGAAATTAGACACAGTCCTTTTGACATAAGGGGTACAAGTGTCTACAAAAAACCCAAAAGAACACATATTAAGCAAAGGTGTGTTTCTGTAAAAGGTGTTAATTTGTGGAATCATTTTGGTAATGAGCTGAAAAGATGCAAGTCACTTGCTGAGTTAAAAAAAAATGTTTAAAAGTAAAGTTCAAGAGTATTATTTAAGTCAGACATGAAGCTAGTACAATTGGAGAAATGTCATTTCTTTTCATCGATGTACCAGTATGAGTGTAATGAAAATTGTATATGTGAGTATGTGGATGTATTATTAGAGTGTATTTCTATTAATTTTATGTATATACGCTATATGAACAGGATCATATATTTTCTTTTATTGAAATATAACCTATTGTATTATAAATGAAATAAGTTAAAAGATACAAACAATAAGGGATAGGACTAGATAACTTTTCAACTTCTTCCTACTCCTTTTTGAACATGTAAATTGTCATTAATTGATTTTCTGTTTCTTTTTTATTTTAAATTTTCTTTTCTGCTACTTGTCTGTTTGTGTTTATACGGTATGTCCAACAAACAAACAGACAAACAAACAAACAAACAAACAAACAAACAAACAAACAAACAACTCAGAGATGTGCAACCAGTGACTCACATGCTGCATATGGTACATTCTGAATGAACCCTTGATTAATTAGAAGATTTAAAAGAAGGTAATGAAGGAAAAAGACCCAAATGCATTCTGGTGACGGGAATTAATAAGCTTCGGCTTCATCCTGACAGCCCTTTTTCTTTTTTAAATAAAAATTTGTTAAAAATTTGTATCCCAGAAACCTCTAAAAAAAAAAGAGAGAGAGAGAGAGAGAGAGAGAGAGAGAGAGAGAGAGAGAGAGAGAGAGAGAGAGAGAGAGAGAGAGAGAGAGAGAGAGAGAGAGAGAGAGAGAGAGTTTGCGAGTGCCGGATTGTGAATTTGCACGAACAGTTATAAGTTGTAATATCACCATTCACCACTAGATGTCAGACATGGCTTAGTTGTACTTAATTATATACAGTCAAACCTCGGTTTTCGAACATAATCCGTTCCAGAAGGCTGTTCCAAAAGCGAATTGTTCGAAATCCGAAACAATTTTTCCCATAATAATTAATGTATATAATTTTAATCCGTTCCAAGTCTAAAAAAAGTGTTGTTGTTTTTTTTTTTACTATTTTCCACCATAAACTGCACTGTATACTGTTTACCATAAATAGAAAAGTGTAGAAATAGACACTGTTTTATTTTAATAGAATATATCCTATCTAAAATGATGGGAAAAAAAATGCACTTTCTTTCTTTGAACCCATGATTAGGGGCTAATACACGATGCAAAACTGAAAAACCCCCAAAACAAAACCCAAAAACAGTCAGATTTGCGTAAATAACAATGAACAGGTCTGCTCTGAACGAACTTTGAACACGAATGTGCTACGGAGGAAGCATCCTGGGCATTCGAGTTAGCTCGGCTCCCAAGTGAGTCGCGTGGTACGCTCGGCTTTTTCTCCCGAGTGAGTCGCGTTCAGGTACGCTCGGATTTTTTTTCAGTTTGGTCGAGAGCCGATTTTTTCGACGAGTTCTGAGACATAAAATTCTCACATTTTCTGGTCGAAAACCGATTTGGTCGAGAACAGAAGCGTTCGAAAACCGAGGTTTGACTGTACTGCCTTATACTACAACGTGAGTAGTCCTATAGTTTTTTTTGTTTGGTTTTTTTTCGGATTTGAAAAGATGTTTGACTAACATAGTACCTCAATAACAAATATTAAAATATTATGAGAGTTGCTTCTTGTGAAAAAATGCACAAAAATGAGCTCTTCATTTAGTGTTGGTTTGCTGTTTAGCAGTTTTGGTCTGTACTTAAATGGTCTTTTTTTTTTTCCCCCAGAACCCTTTCCACTGGGAAGAAATGCAGGAGGTGGTCATTTTGTTGTTTGCCTCAAACCTTTTTCTAGTTGGGTTAGTATAGTGGATCGTTTTCGCATGCATTAAGAAATGTATAAATTAAAGCTTGTATGCACATATCCAGCATCTATGTCTAAAATAGTGTTTTGGTCCTACATCTCATGAGGAAGTGTGTTGTCCTATGAGCCATTGATTTACACTAATGAAAAATTGTGGCCCCCTCCACCATTGATGTTGCCATTCCCTGCTATAGTAGCTAATTTGTTGTTGACCACTTAGCATAGCAGCAAACACAGCTAGCATGTCATCTTTGGTTGGAGGGGTGTCCACATTACTGTATTATAGATAATAATCAAATACATTTTATTTTGAAATAAAACATTACTTTCCATGATATGTGACAACTAAAGTTGTGTAATTTAAAGTGTACCATTGAGTGGTGAACTGGACGAATCAAATTATTACATTGTTTTCATGAAATATGCCAAAAACTATAAATTATCAGATTTTCAAAAGTCGGCCAGCACCCCCCACCCAACACACCATCCTGCCTTTCCTGACCCCACCTGTTACATTTAATAAGCGGATGCTAAAATGCCAAATATGAAATGCTAATTAGGACATGCTTGCCGGCTGCATATTGCCATGCATAGATTCATGAGACCCCTACGTGAAGCAGTCCGGACAAAGCCTGTTGACGTTTTTCACACAGTGGCCAAGGGTAAACACGCTTGAAAGTACTTTTACTTTACTCTACTTGTACTTGTTTACCTTTGGCCTCCAACTCTCTCAGCGCTGACTAATGGTTTGTGTAGAATGGTGGCACGTGGGGAGGTTGTTCAAATAGAGCTCTTTTAAATCCTGCGTGTGTACATTTACATCCGTGTTCCCACCACGGCCTGATAATGAGTAGCTGATTAATGACTGTAGTGCTCACCGGGCATCTCAACGTCCTGTGGCATACGAAGGGGACTCGACCCTGCCTTCTATACATAAGTGTGTTTACAGTATATGTATATACAGTACATTAATTGCATTCACTATTCCATATCAATCAGGGTTAGTCCTGAGTGCTGTTTTTTTGTTTTTTGCTTCTAATGAGGCCGACACCTTTTGATAACCTCTTCTCTTGAGATTTTAGTCGGAAAGTCTACAAATTAAAAACAAGTAAAAAGTTGATGCTTCCCACCCCCCCATGCTCAAAAAACAAACAAAAGTGAGTCTTGTGCATTATCAAGGTCAGTGCTGCATTCCAATTCAGCTGTAACAAAGTGTTTTGCGTAACTTTAAACATAAAACACTAATGGGCATATTCACTAAAGGTTTGCGTCGCCTTTGCACGGCGCTAACCGTTAAAAATGGAGCAATCCGGGAGCGCCTAATTCACTAAACGCGCAGATTGGGAAATCCGTCACTAAGTGCGCTGCCGACCAGATTGCGCCACGGTGCGCCTGTGATATTTCCGCGTATGTACATTAGGTAATTTGCATACATTTGACGCAAAATATGCCCACCCCATGCAAATGAGACTCATTGATATGCAGCGTCTAATTCACCAGCGCAAATAGCCACACAGAGTTTACGTGACACAAATAACGTTTTTGGAAAGCATGTATTAACCTGCTGCAACCTCGATCTACGGGATCATGATAGCAGTGCATGGCACGGTGCACCGTCGCTCTCTGGCTGTTCACGCAGAGGGAGGGAGGGAGGGAGGGAGACAGAGAGAGAGAGAGAGAGAGAGAGAGAGAGAGAGAGAAGGGGAGATTCCTCAATATTGGTTTAGGACAACGTAACCCGGGCTGATCGGCAATGGCGGGGAGGCATTTTACGATCATTCTTACGTGCCAGATGCACTGTACGCCCACACCAACCTCTGAAAATATATTTTTAAAAAACAATCGCACCAATAATTTGTACTTTATGAATGAATGACGTCGTTGTCGTCCTCTCTGCTCTGTACAGCTAAATGGCGCTATAAACGCTTACTCTCGGTCCAACCTCGCTTTCTGATAATGTCATCTTTCTTTCTCGCAACTGTTACTATAACAACCATGTTCTTGGTGCAAATCCATTGTCATGTGGCCGTGTTTGCGCCTGTATATGATTAGAGCAATATCCTTAGTGAATAGGTGGGTAACTGGGCGCAGACTGCGGGTGCAGTTGTGGTGCAATATTTCGCGCTATTACCGGATGCAGTGCATTCTTAGTGAATATACCCCATAGTGTTAAACTAACAGTATATTTATACTTGCATAACTAATGCAAATGTACTTGAACTGTTTATGGAGGAAGTATATCTGTAATGTCTAGTTCATTTGTTAACATAAAACTGTTTTACTGCTGTCTTGTATCAATATTACAACCAGCATCACACCACTAATAGTGTTAACATGAAAGCTTCTACTCTACTTCTTCTCCAATCAGGAAGTCCAAATGTAGTAGTTTACGAGCCCCTTAAATAAAGCTCTTCACGCGATTCAGAAACGTTCATGGTTTAATAAATGACGTTTTTCATTATATTTGAATGGATGCTTTGGGTCCATATTTTACAAATTGTTTTACGACTTAATTATGCTTAAAATGATCTGTTTGGGGCGGCACGGTAGTCGAGTGGTTAGCACGTCCGCTTCCCAGTTCTGAGGTCTCCGGTTCGAGTCCAGGCTCGGACCTTCCTGGGTGGAGTTTGCATGTTCTCCCCGTGCCCGCGTGGGTCTTCTCCGGGTACTCCGGTCTCCTCCCACATTCCAAAGACATGCATGGCAGGTTAATTGGGCGCTCCGAATTGTCCCTAGGTGTGAGTGTGGATGGTTGTTTGTCTCTGTGTGCCCTGCGATTGGCTGGCAACCAGTCCAGGGTGTCCCCTGCCTACTGCCCAGAGCCAGCTGAGATAGGCGCCAGCAGCCCCCGCGACCCTTGTGAGGAATAAGCGGTCAAGAAAATGGATGGATGGATGGATGATCTGTTTGATTAAGAACAATAATGTGAAAACAATGCAGGGTAAGTGGCATTGTGATTCCATTCATATATAAGTCCGTGGATGTTGCCCCGCCTACGTGTTTTGATATTTTCAGAGGTTGAAGTGGACACGAGTAGAGATGTGTATGTATATTTTGGTGACAATTCATAGCATTTTCGTGTCATTACGTTTACCTTTTGTACATGTACGGTTGTACTCATAAGTTGAATATTTGGGCATGTGCTTTACAGAAGAATTACAGAAGGGATGGTTCAAATTTGTCTCATTCGTCCTAACTTTTGCTTCATTTGACCCTTTGTAGTATTCTGCTCTCAAAGAACTAAAACAATGTCTTTCTTCTAGTCTTTTTTTTTTTTTCTAATTCCATTTTCCCCCTTTCTTCTTTTACGCAACCAACACAGTATACTGGCCGTGATCCAACCCATGACTATATTTCATCAAAATTGGAATCATTGGCACAAAACCGCAATTTCTATAAAAGCAAGTATACAAAAGAAGCAATAATTTCCTTATAAATCACAAGATGTACTGTGTAGAACCCTTTGATTTTATTACAGCCATAAAACTTTCAATCACTCTCCTACAAAATAAGATTTTTGACAGTTTAAAAACTGCAAAAAGAGTGGAAAGGAGAACATCCTCTTGGTTTGAGGGTCAACCCTCACACGGGCGTGCAAATGCGCCGAGGATGGAAGTTTGAGCCTGATGGCTTGTGTTTGTTTGCATTTAGCCTGACATCTGTGACAACACACTCGACCAAATCGTCCCTGGCAAAAATGCAGTTGATGAGCGCTTGGCGTGGAGCCCGCCTACGTGTTCTGCCTAATGAGTTCCCCGCTAGAATCCCACCCGAGCCCGGAATCTGTCGCCACAAGGAAGCCCGACAAGGTGGCGCAGCAACACCAGACTTGATTAGCAGGAACATCTAAATTTGGGCTCGGGGGCCTTTGGCGGCTCACTGCATATTCTAATGTTGAAATTCAGCATGGGGTTACCAGAAAAAGAAAACATTATAAACAACAGTTTGCTACTAAATAAAAAAGAAAAATATAAAAGTTGATCGTTGCTAGGTACCGTATCACACTTTTCATTTTAAGTCAGTTTTTAATGTTCCAAGAGAAGAAGTTAGATGAAAAAAATTATAATAATAATAATAATAATAACAATTATTATTATTATTATTATTATTATTATTATTATTATTATTATTATTATTATTGCTACTACTACTATACAAAGAAGGCAAAAATAAATCTTTTAGCAGAAAACAATCTGATAATGGTAAAAATCTGGTAAAAAAAAAATCTGGAGAAATAAAATGAAACTGTTTATGTACAATACTGTACTTTAGTATGGCGTATGTTGACCTCCAGCTTATTGAATAATTTTTTAGCATGTTTCATTGCGTCTTGAGCTTAGCCAGTTTGCTAGTCTTCTTACGCCATGCTATATCTATAGGTATAACAAATGTAATGCTGACAATGCCATGTGTAGAACATACTGTAAATTCAAGTACACCAGACCAGAAGAATAGTTAGAATTTTCTTGTTTGGCAACAAATGGGTGAGTAGCAATGCCGTTTATTTCAGAGGCTCCGTAATTATGGAGAGAAATTTGTGTCTTTATTTTCAATCAAACAAAAAAGGAATTTGCAATAAAAAAAAAAATTTCAATCAAACAAAAAGGGGATTTGCAATCAAAAAAAAAAATTCAATCAAACAAAAAGGGGATTTGCAATAAAAAAAAAATTCAATCAAACAAAAAGGGGATTTGCAACCTCAAATAAATTTTAATCAAACAAAAAAGGTTTTTCATATAAAATAAAAATTTGCAAACAAAAAAAAAACATTTCCAACATGGATTTGTATTTTAATAAAATCTTTTGCAAACATGTTTTTCGTTTTGTTTGCGAATCTGTTTTTTGGTTGCGAATCTGTTTTTTGGTTGCGAATCTGTTTTTTGATTGAAACCTGTTTTTTGGTTGCGAATCTTTTTCTGTGTTGTGTGGGCGGGGTCCTCCGTTCAACCGATGATAGAAGCCTTGTCATTGGTCAGCTTGGAAGCCGCTGCGACAAACTTTCATTGGTCAGATAGGAATGGGGGTGTGACAATGTTCGTCTGACTATTTCCTGGTTCATTTTGTCCAGTCGCCGCCAGCATCGAGGTAAATATGACCCCCCCCCCCCCCCCCCCCCCCCCCCCCCCCCCACCACACACACACACACACACACACACACACTCCTAGTTTTCCGTTTTGTTTATCTGACATTTATCTAAAAGCAACCCTTGATCTATCGTTTATCCGGTGATTTGTTCTAACCATTACAATTAACGTAATCACTCACTCAGCATTGCTTAGCCATGTTAGCTAGCTAGGTAACTGATGGTCCGATACATGAGTCAGTCATGAAGCTATGTTGTTGGCAGTCAAAACACAAATATACGACTCATTGGGATAGCGGTTAGTATGAAGGTTTTTTTTTTTTTTTTTTTTTTTTTAACTCCTAAAGAAACCTTTGCATTCGCTTTACATACAAGCAGGACTGGGAATCGAATTTATTTACACTAGCTGCTTCCCCTTAATTTTGGATGTTTGAAGTAGAGATTAAATTCGTGATAATTCTGTGATTATTATTTATTGGTCCTGGTTGTTTACTGTATGAGTCAGATTGAAACAGAAGGGGAATCTGAGTTGTAGGTGTACTTTTGCAATTACACTGACTAGATTTTTTATTTTAGAGTGCGAGCAGACCAAGGGGTAGAAAATGTAGACATAGCGAGATGCATGTTTACTGTAAGAGGAGCAGGCCAAGGCAGTTTTATTGCTGGTAAAAGCGTACATAACCAGAGGGAAAAACTTTATATGAGTAAAAGTTCTTGGAGTTACTGTAGCTTTCATAAATGTATTTGATATTACAGATCCAGCAAGCTGAAGAGACACTACCCTTGGACCATCACGGTGAACACGGGATCGTTATACCTGACATCCACTGTCGTTTACCTGAGGAAAGACTTGTTGCTCTACGGCAAATCAATCCAAACAAGGAGTCCTTGAGTTTTGGTCGCG
Organism: Festucalex cinctus; assembly: GCF_051991245.1. Classification (NCBI taxonomy): domain Eukaryota; kingdom Metazoa; phylum Chordata; class Actinopteri; order Syngnathiformes; family Syngnathidae; genus Festucalex; species Festucalex cinctus. The sequence continues at coordinate 9,046,433 of NC_135413.1, forward strand.
TCATTTATTTGCAGACTCTCAATGTTGCTTCTAGTGCTAGTGTCTCGCGGCCCAAAGGGTCATTTAAATTTATGTAAAAAATGAAAATAAATTCCTGTGTAAAACAGTTTGACTTTTATTTCATAAAAAAAAGCATGCATATGAACTAACAACCAGTCAATTATTCAGCATTTTATAGATTTTATACAGACATTTTTCTCAAGAAATGATTGGCCTGCCAACAAGAAATCAAGAAAGCTCAGAAAATGAACTGTTAAACTTAAAACAAACATTTTGGTAGGAACAGCCTGTAATTACTCAAAAAAATGAAATGGATGTGATTTTTTTTTTTTTTTGCCCTTTCAATTACACTGTGTCAAATCTGGCATCAAAGGTGATAGCAGTCAGTAGATGTGATTTAAAGGAATGGTAATCACTCATATGAGCAGTTGGAAATGTAATGGTGTTTGTGCAGGGGGTAACATAATGTGTGACCTGGCATTTGTACCTCACAATTGTGGTCAAAGTTTATTGATATTTTAAATTGCTCTCTGTCTGACATAAGCAGGTGCTTGTGGCCCTGCTCAGTTATCCACAGCATCACCTCATGAAGAGAGGTGACCAACCACCAACTTCATCTTCTGCATCTAAAAAGTAAAGAAAAGTGTGCTTGAATTAAGTACCAAACATGTAAAAAAAAAATTCTGACAAAGTTATGTTTGACACATGTTTTGAACATTATTGAAACAGGAAAACTACAATGAAACAATCACAGGAACTAAATGTATTTATATTACGTAATCTCAGTCACTTCCTCTGTATTTCAAACACCCAAGACATAATAAATGTAGCAGAGGCTACTTATTTCAATGACCAGAACTTCTCATAAGTGATTAATAATTAGCATTTTATTAATGTAATGATGTATTGTAATAAAATAATCAGGAATAAGCATAATAACAGCTATCTCAGCAGGCCGTTTATTTGGGCCGTTTCTCGTACCAACAAAACATCACGATTCATGACTAGACTAACCAAAATTAAACGTTTACGTGGCCTGGATCCTAGTAGTAGCAATGTCACCGCTTTGACGGTGCATGAGTTCCCCCTCTTTTTCAAACTGACTCGTACAGTAAACAACCAGGACCAATAAATAATAATCACATAATTATCACGAATTTAATCCAAGATTTAGGGGAAGCAGCTAGTGTAAATAAATTAGATTCCCAGCCCTGCCTGTATGTGAAACAAATGTATGTATGTATGTATCATGTATCGGACCATCAGTTACCGAGCTAGCTAACATGGCTAAGCAATGCTGAGTGAGTGATTACGTTAATTGTAATGATTAGAACAAATCACCGGATAAACGATAGATCAAGGGTTGCTTTTAGATAAATGTCAGATAAACAAAACGGAAAACTAGAAGTGAGGGGGGGGGTTATATTTACCTCGATGCTGGCGGCGACTGGACAAAATGAACCAGGAAATAGTCAGACGAACATTGTCACACCCCCATTCCTATCTGACCAATGAAAGTTGTCGCAGCGGCTTCCAAGCTGACCAATGACAAGGCTTCTATCATCGGTTGAACGGAGGACCCCGCCCACACAACACAGAAAAAGATTCGCAACCAAAAAACAGGTTTCAATCAAAAAACAGATTCGCAACCAAAAAACAGATTCGCAAACAAAACGAAAAAAATGTTTGCAAAAGATTTTATTAAAATACAAATCCATGTTTGAAATGTTTTTTTTTGTTTGCAAATTTTTATTTTATATGAAAACCCTTTTTTGTTTGATTAAAATTTATTTGAGGTTGCAAATCCCCTTTTTGTTTGATTGAAATTTTTTTTTGATTGCAAATTCCTTTTTTGTTTGATTGAAAATAAAGACACAAATTTCTCTCCATACGTAATGTACAGTTTGCAGGATGGGGAAACTCGCACTTGGTTGTCATAGCAAAACACCAGACAGCCACAGGGAGAGGCAAACATGCTGAGGCAGGTTCCCAATGGAAGGACAATATAGGAGGTAATTTGTATAACAATGGGAGTTAATGGTGCGAAACTGAGCCCAACACATAAAGTAGTTACTGTAAAACACGCAATGGAAGTACAACGGTCAGTCCATCAAAGGTTTATATCTACAACAAATGACACTAGCTGAGAAAATCTGGTGTCTTGTCCAACATTCAACAAAGCGGAGATGAGCGGTTTGATTAAAGGCGTGTGGGACAAATGTCAAGCATTCACTCGTGAAGCTGGAGAAAAAGACATAAGGCATGATTGAATTGACCATGACATTTTAATTTCCACAGTCACTTTGCACATATACGTGTACGGTGACATTTACTCATATCATCTGCATAATGGAGAGCAACCAGGGCTCCATTTCACAAAGCAGGTTCAACAAACTGTGAGACTAACCCTGAACAGTGAGTTGACATACCCTGAATGAGGAAACTCTGCATTTTCGGTTCCAGGACAGTTGGTTTGAGTTAGTTTGATCAATGCAGAGTAGTTTCACATGGAGTTACCACCACAATAAAAAAAATCACATCAATGGAGTCCTGATCCGACAAGTCACCATGGCAACGGGCAAGCAGACGGTGGCAATGTCCTTTGCGTCTGCCTTTTTTTACCCCTCTCAACCAAGGCCAGATTTAGACAACCCCACAACGGGGTGCATGCTGAATATCAGGGGAATATGGAAATGTTTGAGGTGCAAAATCTGCTCAATCCCTTAAATGTATTGACGACTATTTATGCTATCATCATATAAGCCATAGGCTACATCTATCGTCTACCTTGATGAATTTGATTTGTCTTGCTGTAAGCTATTGACAATTCCGAAATGATGTCACAAGTCAAAATGGCGGTCTTATGCTGCGTTTGATGTTGGATTTATCCCACTCGGAGGGTCCCAGTTCCGCACTCAAAGCGTTTGAGGCAAATATTCTGATAAATGGTTGTTCTGGTTAATGCAGTCATTCCAAATTACGTTGTATCATTTGAACATATATCTTGTATTTACATTTGCCTTGAACGCTTTGAGGGTGGAACTGACACAATCTGAGCGGGGTACACTTTAGTCCAGCATTTTTTTCTCGGTGAAGCGATGTACTCCTCCCATTGAAAAGCACAATTTGATTTGTGAGGATTCTTTTCATTTGAAAATCTGATAAAATGTTGTTTACAACAGGCTACCTGGTGTGTATGCTAGTAAAAACAATACAAAACGCCATGGAAAGGAAAGCGTTGCATTGTGGAAATAGCAGAAATGCCCGAAAGTTTGGAATTGTTGGCTGGACACTGGTTGGCTGCTGTTCTGTTGAGGTTGCACATACTTTTTTTTTTTTTTTTTTTTTAATCTATGTTTGTTTGTCAATGTCTGTCTGTCTATCTACCTACTTTCCACCATCTATCTGCTTATGTCTGCATCTGTCTGCCTGTCTTCCATCCATCCATCCATCCAGATTTTTTTGGTATTTTTTTCCCCCCATTTTTATTTCCTTATTTATGTACACAGCATGGCTCCTTAAAACATCAGTACTTTTCCTATGCAATTTTCCAATTATGAAACCTTTGTTTTGTGAAAACCAGATCCCAATCATTGTTCCCCCATTAATTTACAACTTGGGAAAGAAAAGCACCCATCAAGCTTTGCTGAATATTCAAGCCATGGTCTCCGACGTGTGCTATTCCCAAAATTACACTTGGGGAAAACCAGAACTGTGGGTTGTGACGTCACTAACTTGTTCAAGCCTACCTCAACATCATCAGCCACCGTGACTGGGCTGGGAATGACAGCAGTGCTTGTACTAGAGAAACTACTTGTGTTAGCAATCACAAATCTGTGCATAGTCTACTTGTCACTCGGTTCAAATTACAAGCAAAGGTGAGAGAGACAGAAACAGAAACAAACGTGTTGATAGAGTACCCAAATATTTTAGCTGACAGACGGCAGAAGACAATCAAAAATAGTTGTGAAGCTTTGTTGACTGCAGTGTGTCTGCGTGCTCTGCTTTGAGTGTGTGTCTATGTAAGCAAGTGAAGCGACTGGCTGCCAACGCCCTCCCTATGCATTTATCAATCAGTAGCTACGCGTAAATTTAATTGTCGTCCTTTGCAATCACAATAAATATTACTGGCTAGGGAAACCTGTTGAATGGTAGCGCATTCATTTATTTCATTTGGGTGCAATCCTGCGGGGGAGAATCGCACTTGACTTAAGGTGAAATATAAAAAACTGAGATGAAATATAAAAACATTATTCAAACAGGTATACGGGGGGGAAAAAAAACAGCGCAACACTCAATATATGCCGTGATGTGAGCGCATGACTACAGTGCTGGTAATGTTGCAAATGTAAGGACGGATTAAGTTGTGCATGTAGATGATGGACTCTAATGTGAAATGGTACCGTTCCAAAAGAAAACTGTCTGGAAATGCCAGACCATCTATGCACGGCCTACATCTCACGACAAATATGTAATTCCCTGCGCAGTAATGCTGCCTGCACACTCGAAAAAGAGAATTGTTAAACCATTTTTAGAACACGAATTGTTGATCAATTTAATAAAATTGCTTCAATTAGTAACACGCGGTTAAATTAAGTTAATAAAAATGAATCAAAAGTGAATATGTTAAGTTTAATGAACTCATAATTAATTAAACTTAATATATTCACTTTGGATTAATTTAATTCAATCGTGTGTTACCAGCAATTTTATTAAGTTGGTCAAAAATTCAACTTGTTAATCCAAAATTAATCCAACCTGAATATGTTAAGTTTAATGAACTCATAATTAATTAAACTTAATGTATTCACTTAAATTTATCTAATTCAATCGTGTGTTACCAATTGAAGCAAATTTATTAAGTTGGTCAACAATTCAATTTGTAATCTTAATTTGTTTCAACAATTCTCTTTTTAGAGTGCACCATCAGTAACAGGATTATTTATCAAAAGAACATGCCATGTTTGTGAAAAAAGTGGACTTTTAATATTGGCCTATTGACTTTTTATTTATTTATATATATATATTTTAAATAACAGACGGCAGAAATATGTTACACCAAAACTCGCCATCTGACTGAATAAATGAGGAAATCAAATGTCGTGTGTGGCTGAAAGGAGGCGGAGACAGAGAAAACCTCGAGGTTCATTGTGATAAACCTGCTACCGACCAGGTTAGGCTCATAAGATGCATTTCCATTACCCTCAGTTTTGCGCAAATGGCATGTTTCGCAAAATGAAGCTGGTAATGGAAACACCGGATTTGCGAAAAAACTCTCAAATATCGCAACAAAGTTTTTGCGCTCTCATGAGGTGGTTTTTGAGACGTATCGAAAAAGAAGTATTTTGCAAAAGTGTAATGGAAACACTTTTTGCGCATTAGTAGTCATGTGACACCCGCCCGGTCACGGAGGAAAGGACTGTAACACGTTGTTTATGTGCATTTTTATTAAACTTGCAATTACTATTTGTTTTGAGAATTATTTTGGTTTTGTATTTTAGTTTTACATGCTGAAGTGATTTGTATCGGCTACTGCATGTCATGAGCGTAAAAGAGAGAGAGGTGTAACCGAGCGAGCCTCCTTCAAGAAATTGAGGAGAAGAGAGCTTGAAATCCTGCCCTGCCATGTCTGGTTAATTTAGCAGAAAACATCAGAAACTTTTAACAATTTGTAACCCGCCTTTTACCCAGCTACTGCATGGGAACAACAACATTTTAGGATTACAGGAAGTAGGAAGTACGGGGCCACTCGCTTTCATGTCAGAACTGCTTGCCGACTGCCGAGGGACACACACACACACAACAACACCAACACTAAATGCCCGAAACCGCCCGATGAGGGGTGAGTGTTTTTAAAGTAATATAACTACACCGGGCGTCCGTCTACCGTAAACATCATGAGCACCTCCTACAGAACAGCGAGGTCTCGCAAGACGGGACATTCCGAGAATTGCGCCTCAGAAGCGAAACTCTCTTCAATGGAAACACCGACAATTCGAAATTGTACTTTATCGAAATAGTACAATATCGCTTTTATTTTTGCGAAAAAGGGTAATGGAAGCGCACCAGCTCATAGACTCTGTTACTTTACTACGGTAACTAACTGAGAGTTTAAGTTACCTCTTTTCATGAAACAGGCTAGAGTTACCTCTTTTTCTCTGGTTTCAGTTACCTTCCTTTCTGAAGTGGAAAATGCAGAGTTTCGCGCATTTCAGGGTTAACAGACGGTTCTCACTAAACCTGCTCTGTGAAATGGACCCCAGGTTAGCCGTCAGCGCATTCAGTACTCGTGTCACAATTGTTATTTCTCATACTGTATGTTTGGGATTCAAACCAGGACATCTTGACTAGTCTTTGAAACAATCAAAAATGTTAAAAGTTACTGTATGTGTGAGATTTCAGAGTAAGCTGATTTGTCGACGGGTTTAACGTCGTGAAGTCAGTTCATCCCTAAGCAAATGTTTTTGCCATTTCGTCTTATAATCAGACCATTTATTTGTTTGTTTGCTTGTTTGTTTGTTTCAAAGCTAGACCCTCGAGATGTATTATCTCATTTATGGGGTGGGGTGGGGGCGGTCATTTCACCCATATAATACAAGTATACAAAATAATAAGTAAAGATAAATCCAAATGACAAACTGCCTCTCAAAGAGTGACTCCTCCCTTCCCTCTCCTCCAATAATCTCCCTCGCACAGACGCAGAGTGTTGCCAGAGCGCCATAATTGGTGTAAGTGGTCTAGCTTTGCAAGAGTAATGAAGTGCATGTCATGCAATAAAAATAAAAATGACTGTTTTATGGAAACTTCTGATGGATGTCAAGGTTGGCATACTGTCCACTTCACTATTTTTCCTCCCTCTGATGCAACAAGCACACATATTTAAATTTTATTCTCTGTGAAGGTCACAAAAGACATCATAATGTTGGCAAGGACGCTTGGTTAAATGTTTGGCATTACTAAGCGGGATATTTTTGTTCTTTTAACACACTAACTACTATATTAAAAAATAGCTGTGAATTTGGCTACCACATAAATCACAGCGCTGCGATAATGTAAAAATAAGCTGATTTTAGTCGCTGTTGATAGATGCAAGATGAAATTTTCCGCTCGGCGTGCTCGTGTACAAGGAGAGGTCAGACACGAAAGGCAATAACCAGCGCAACCCGATGCTCATGTTGTGTTGCCGACGTTGAAGAAGGCGACGCCATCTATCATCAGCTCGGCATGGATGAGCGACAACCAATGGAGGCTGATGTGCCTTTGTTTTTATGGCATAATAATGGAGATAGACGGCAAGATGGGGATAGCAATGATACCTGACAAGGAAATGAAGAATTTGAGTAGAAATTATATTAAAGCATAAAAACACGCACACACTCAAAATGATGTGTGGTGTCATAGGCAAGCGGCTAAAGGAAGTTGCAATGTGACTCGGGAAGTATGATGGGATGGGGGGATGGAATGTGATTAGACACCAGGCTAAAGTCAACGAGACACATCCACTTAGGTGGGACAAGTAAATGGTGATTACTCATATATACCAGTGGCGGCATCATGGGGGGGCATTTGTGGGCAAACCCCAACCTGAGTTACTGTGCCCGTCTGAATCCAGCCCACACCTGCGGGATTACAGATCAGCCTTAATTCAACGTGAAACTCACATTTCAATAAAGTTTTATTTTCTCGAGAAAAATTCATTGGGAAAAAAAAGCTTTCTTGTATGAGAATGTTTTTTAATTTTAGAGAAATAACACAGACAAAAAAAAAAGTAATATGAGGATGAAGTCATGAAGTAAAAGAGCAATAATATAACAAAGTTGAGCTGTATTTTTATGTTGCCTTTTTTTTTTAATGCTAAATGTTTTTTAGGAAGAAGAAAATAATATTCTGCGATTGGCTGGCAACCAGTCCAGGGTGACCCCCGCCTACTGCCCAAAGCCAGCTGAGATAGGCTCCAGCACCCCCCGCGACCCTTGTGAGGAATAAGAAGTCAAGACAATGGATGGATGGATAGATGGAAGAAAAGAATATTGTGAGGATTATGTTTGTTTGTTTTTTGTTTACAAGAAAATGTTACGAAGATGGAGTTGTATGAATCATAATCAATCTTTTTTTTTTTTTTTTTTTTTTTTTTTTTTTAATGATTGATTAGAATTATCGAAGTAAATTTTATTTTTCTCCCACAAATTTTCAGAGAAGAATGTAATTTATTGAGGTGGAAAGAGCTTCATAAAAAAAGCTTTACATTTAATTAAGTTATTGTAATTAGATAATAAAGGCACATAATTTTGGGGCAAAAAAAAGTGCATTATTATAAGGATTAAGTTACATTTTTCTCAGACAAGAGGAATAATATAATAATCAAGTGATAGTTTTGTGAGAATACATTGTATGAGAATACATACAAATGTGATAACATTAACCCTGACCATAACTGTGTTGAAAAATGGTTTTGTTTTTTTTCAAGGAAAAAAAATGGAAACAAATTTAATACAGTTTTCCCTCATGTTTCACTGGTGATACATTCCAAGAAAGAAAGTTAACTTTTAAAATGCAAAATGTAGAATAAATACCAAAATGGTGATTATAGTCTGCGTTAATAAAGCAGCACGAGGACAATGTCAATAACTACAGTAAATTCAAGTTCTCTTTATTCTTAAAATAGCTTGCGAATTCTTCAAACCAGAAACTGGGTTGCAAATATCACCAATGAAAATATGCGATAGAACGAATCCTCAATAACCAAACCGCGTACTGAGAGAACGCTGCTGGAATGTGAGGTTCTAATAAGGCTTGAGGCTAAAGAGAGGCTCCCTCTAGTGGTCTGTCAAAGAAGCACTGCCTAAATACACCTTAATTATATTAAGTAATTAGTCCTTTGTACTTAATCTTTAAGAACTGTTTCAAACATTTATTTAAATAAAATTTTAATTACATTTGGATGGATGGATGGATGGATGGATGGATGTGTAACATGTTTTAACTGAAAATTTACTAGTTAAAACAAAAAAATCATTTCATTTTAAATGCAGCCGTGCTGAAAATGAGCTGGCAATGCTGCAAGGGCTTCTGTGCTCAGTGTGAGGGGGAGAAAAAAGGCCAATCCCCTGATTAGCAGCGTTGACCTTGAACGTGAACAGTGATAATGACGAGCGTCGGTTTTGTACGCACAGTGGCTCTCAGGTTGTCGTCCTCCAGAGATGAGGAAGCGGCAGACGGAGCATGAAGGGAAGGCCGGCTGGCTCTGCGGCACAAAGTGGGATTGTCTGACACGATGTGCTTAGTTACACACCGCTCCATGCAACGCTACTCGCGCCGCGGCCATGTGTGTGCGTGTGTGTATACGACTACGCGTGAGACAAGAAAAGATTTATCATAACCCACTTTTGCCTGCAGAGACTGGGATGTATCCCAAAAATGCCAGCAGCGGTGACCGCAGGCATCAACATCAGCATGAACACTCAAACGCAACGCTTACAATACAGTACATACACTTCCACACATTTTCTTCCATACATATATATATATATATATATATATATATATATATATATATATATATATATATGGGTGTCAAAGTTAAAGCGTTAACTAATTAATTAATCACAAAAAATTATCGCATTAATCATTGTATTACCACGGATTAATCACACTATTGACCACAGATGATCCTTTTTAGCTGACAGTGGATGGTTGCGTTCAAGGTAGCCGTTGGAGTTTGAGTAATAAACATAACTTCATGCATGAAAGTGAAGAATTTAATAAATGTTTACATATGCCATAGGTCATTTATCCCATTTTAAATAATGCAAATAATTTATTGATTAGAAAAAGAAGGATGAGTGTGTGCAGCGGATATAAATTTTTGAAGACGTCCTCATAACATTAAATGTCGAAAAAATTAACACATAACATGTGCGTTTCAAATTTAGCGGGCAAAATATGTTGGGGAAAAAAAAGCCTTTTTAAGTCATGATTAATGATCGTGATTAATCAAAATTTTAAGATGTGATTAATCTGATTAAAAAAATTAATCGTTTGACAGCTCTAATACATACATACATATATATATATATATATATATATATTATTATTATTTTATTTTTATTATTATTATTATTTAAAAAAAATCAACATTGAAATATTGGTATATTCAAATTCTGCACTTAATTCCCTTTAAAATGATATATAATACATGGAAGTACCTCATAAATTGACAAAGTTACAGCAATTTTAATGTTGGAAAGTAGAAATCCTAACCTGGCAATATCCATCTGGTACCTCTCCACAGAAATTTCGTCAGGAAAAGGCGGGACATTCTGTACAATAATTTGAGCTGATTGGACGATGCGACATTCTCCACGTTTGTTTTAACCAATCACAGTCACTGGTGAAAATTTTGTGTTGGTTCTTGTCGAAGGGAACGAACATCTTACCAGCTAGAAAGTGCCTCTCGCTGTTCGACATTCAACAAGGAAACGGCGAGAACAGAATTAATAGCAACGTCCATTCGTTCATGTTGGGTTTGTTTGTTAGCTCCGGCGTCTGCGTTGGCTTCCTGGTTTCATTACGGTTGCATTTATATAAATCATTTGTCAATTACGTTTGAGGCTAGAATATTTGGGTTGTTTTTAAACAGTTGCGCAAGAAGCGACACTAGCTGCAGCTAGGTTAAAAACACTCCCCCTAGTTACGATGCATACTGTCTAATAATTACTATACTATACTATACTATACTATACTATACTATACTATACTATACTTACTCACTCACTCACTCACTCACTCACACGCAGCACGTACAGATTGCTGCCGAGACACAACAAAAAAAATCTTGCTTGACCTTGTGAGGAAATGATCTTTTCTTCTCTTTTTTTTTTTTTTTGTCCCAAACAAACAAACCTTGACACACTTTGGCTGGATTTACACTACGGAACCCAATTATTTTTTCACTTTCTATTTCTATGGGCATTTAAAGGAAGAAGAAAACAAAGCTTTATTTCACAATTGCTTTCATTTTAGAGAGAAAATACAGGCAGAGTTTGTGTTTGCTTTAGAAGAAAAATAAACATGTGCTTTGTGGACTTGGAGAAGGCATTCGACGGTGTCCATCAGGGAGTCCTGTAGGGGGTGCTTCGGGAGTACAGAGTACCGAGCCCCCTGATACGGGCTGTTCAGTCCCTGTATGACTGATGTCAGAGTTTGGTCTGGCAGTAAGTCAAATTTGTTTCCATTGAGGGTTGGACTCTGCCAAAGTTGCCCTTTGTCACCGATTCTGTTCATAACTTCTATGGACAGAATTTCTCGGCGCAGCTGAGCCGTTGAGGGGTTCCGGTTTGGTGGCCTCAGCATTGCATCTCTGCTTTTTGTGGATGATGTGGCGCTGTTAGATTTATCAAGCCGTGATCTCCAACTCTGAGTGTGAAGCAGTCGGGATGAAAATCAGCACCTCCAAATCCGCGACCATGGTCCTCAGTCGGAAAAGGAAGGAGTGCCCTTTCCGGGTCGGGAATGAGATCCTGTCCCGAGTGGAGGAGTTCTAGTATCTTGGGGTCTTGTTCACGAGTTGGATCCCAAAAACGCAGACACAAATAAGAGTTTAACGCTTTATTCGCATAACAAATCTTGTTTACGCGGAACGTACTCACGACAAGACCACACAAAACGAGAAGGTATCATGGATTAAGAGGCGTGGAACTAACTTGGGGTGTGGAGGTGAGCAGAGGAATAATTCGGCAAAAAACAACTTCTCTGGTCTGACTATCATCGTCTGCGAATGAATCTGATAGGCCAGATATGCGGATAACTCTGATAGGTTGCTTAAACATGACTGACACGTATGAATCGGAATAGCTGCTGACCGACATGCGGGTGAAACTGACAGGCTTCTAACCAGTTGAAAGAGATTAAACATTCCTGACATCAAACAGTTGCAGGTTACATGCTGATTACATCAGTTCAAAGAAAACAAAACATGTCAGACATCATTAGGCAGTTGCAACAACAAAACACAGTCATGACAGGAACAACTTGGGTCCTGCCGGAGGAGCTGGTTGAAGTGGCTGGGGAGAGGGAAGTCTGGGCTTCCCCTTCACCCGACCCCGGATAAGCGGTCGATGATGGATGTATGTATGGATAAAAATAAATCAAATATAAGGATGACATCATTTTTCTCTGGGAAAAATAGCTAATATCAGTTTGTAATGTCAGTTTTGTGAGAATAAACATTTTTGATTTAGATGACAAATATGCTGTGGGACATGTCAAATGTGTTTCGAATATGGTACAGGCTGCTAATAAATTGTATGTATGGTAGCTAACTTTTTAGTTCAAAACATATATTTCATCTGAAAGACTGTTTTATTTGTAAAGACTTTGGGTAATTTTTTCCTTGAACTTAATTTTTTTTAGCAAAACATTTTACTGTGGGCATGAACGAAGTGCTGTTGAAGGCTGGGCGATCATAACATCATTGTAGTGATTGGCCTTGCTGGAAACATGTCAGGCTTCCTGATTAAAAATGCTACTGTTTCTTGCATGACTTGAAAGTCACTTGCAGCAGAAATTAAAATTACATGAAGTCAGCGAGTGGGTGGCTGCGAGATCACGGCGTGGGCCAAACGCTTAATGGTGCCAAATACTTCTCAGGGGATTAAAGAAGTCACTTTTTCCTTTTTTCCTCCTCCTTTTGCTTCTTCTCCAGGAATACGAATGAAGATGTGCGCCGGTGGGGCGCAGCGTCGCCGAAGGAAGCTTCTCACGTCCTGGTACCAAATAAGTGAGATGAAAGCACCACATGATGATGATCATGACTTCCCGGGAAGAATTTGAATATTTCATGTGTCCTAGTTTCCGTTTGTCCCCTCAGTCCACACCGCCTCCTGCCGTCCGTCCTACCTTTCCCATTTGGATCAAGGTGAGCACATCATTTCAACACCTTACTCACGCACGTGCGACTGCTGAAGAACATGCACACATGCGACTGTATGTGTTACTGAATCACAATTCCAAGTAGTTTATCATACTGTTAACATACCTTAAATAGAAAGTCAACCTTCAACATTTCTTGACAATAATAAGTGAGCTCACTAGTCTAAATATGACATTCTGATTAATATATTTGTGGAATATGAGTTAAGAAGCAAAATGCAGCTGTTTTCAACCATCTCAGGGGGTGACTATTTTTATTTTTTTTAATTAATTCATTAATTTTGTCACTCACTCACACAAACATGCACGCAAATGTACATGGTCTCCCAGATGGGGAAGCGAACCCACGCCAACCCCCACCAAAGGCAAGTGACGCTTCCACTCCTCCACCCGGAGCCCGGGGGCGGCCATTTTGCCACTTGCTGTCGACTGAAGATCACATCAATGTTGATCAGGGCGCTCAGGCAACAACCAATCAGAGCTCACCTGTTTTCTGAGCAACTGTGATGTCATTTTCACTCGACAGCAAGTGGCAAAATGGCCGCCTTCTGATATTGATAAAAACAGCTGGATTTCACTGCTTAACTCGTATTCCACTGATGCAATATTAACCAGAATCCAGTAATTAGACTACTGGGGCTACGATTGTCAATTTAAATTTTTTTTGATTTTTTTCCCCTTTAATAATATATGTCAAACACACCTCTCACCTAAAAAATGACACAGCGAACTTAAGTGTCATAGTAACAATTCATCCACAGGCCAGACGACACACTTGTAGACAGTGAAACAACAAACAATTTTTGCACAGTTTGCAATACCTGCGCAAAGCACATTTACTGATGCAAAGAAGACAACAAAAAGCACCCAAAAATTATGCAGTCGGTGTGACAAAAATGCCTAGAAAAAAACAATCACACCATAAAAAACAGTCCCGGGCGAGCCTCCAACATGATCTATGCAGTCATCAACTCAAGGAAGAGGATAACAATCTGTCTTGGTGACGTTATTCACTTTACAGAAGTCTGTACAAAAGCAGTCTGAGCCATCAGATTTATTAGCTAGGAGACATGGTGAACTCCATCATTTTACCTCTGCTATACACCTTTTGTATACAGGAGTACCTCTTATTACATCTGCTACATGGATAATGTGTTAATTAGCTGCAGAGTCGCTGGGATGCACCCTGGCCTTGAGCCAGGCAGGCTGCAGTTGCTATGGTTTCAAGTACCCCCATGCTTCTGACCCTGCTCTTGTTATTCAAGTAGCTTTGAACAGCATAGAGAACAAAACGAAACAACTACAACAAAACATCATGACAGGTTGTTAATTACAACAGTTTTTCTCATCGAGAGCGCTCCAACTATTTCCTTTCATTTTTGTTTAGTTTTTTCAAAGAGCCGCCGGTATAGTGGAGCTGTCCGCTGTTTGTTTTTCCACTTGATCAAACACCTAATAAGCCTGAAAACAAGTTTGTACCTCTCTAGCGACATTTGTGTTCAAACACGTGTTTGTCTATCTTTTTTTTATTATCGTGTGTAGTTCTGGCAAGGTGAGAAGCGACTGACAATGCTGATGTCTGACACACCTGAGCTGCCTTGGGGTAATAATTTCTGACATTTACACTTAGACAGCTTTCAAAATCAATAAGTCAATAATAAGTGAAGAGTCAGTGACCTCAAGGCATTCTTGCAATCTTTTTAGTAAAACTATTTACAACATCCATTGGCTTTAAAAGGAAACCCGACTGCAATGACAAGTTTTCTAACATAAGTATGAGAGAGATTCATTTTTCAAAAAAAAATTTCAGTTTAATACAGTTTGTATTCAAATTTATTTGGAGATGCGCCACCATTGTTATTTACGTTGTGACCACTGTTGAGAACGTTACTTTAAAAAAGTAATTAGTAATAATTACTCATTACTTGTTTAAAAAGTAACCAGGTTAGTAATTGAATTACTTCATAATAAAAGTAACTCGTTACCAGGCAAAGTAACTATTTTCAGTACCTGTTTTATATCAAAAATTGGATTTTAATTTTTTTAAATATTATTAATATTGTCATTATTATTATTATTATTATTATTATTATTATTATTATGCAAATAATGTAAATTATGTCCAGGTTCTCTAAGGTGTTTTCATTTATTTTTGTGAATATTTGTCACACAACAACAACAATAATCATAATAATAATAATAATAATAATAATAATAATAATACATTAATTAATTAATTAATTAATTAATTAATTAATTAATTGCCACTAACCGGTAAAAATGGAGCAATCCGGCAGCGCCTAATTCATTAAACACGCGCAGATGGGGAAATCCGTCACAAAGTGCTCTGCCAACCAGATTGCGCCGGTGTCATTTGCGCGGATGTAAATTAGGTAATTTGCATACATTTGATGCAAAATATGCCCACCCCAATGCAAATGAGACTCATTGATATACAGCGTCTAATTTACTAACGCCAGCGCTAATAGCCACACGGAGTTTGCAAATAACGCATGTATGAACCTGCCGCAACCTCGATCCCAGGATCATGACAGCAAATGCATGGCATTTGCGGCACAACATGCACGGCAGATCACGCAGAGGAGAGAGAGAGAGAGAGAGAGAGAGAGAGAGAGAGAGAGAGAGAGAGAGAGAGAGAGAGAGAGAGAGAGAGAGAGAGAGAGAGGGGGGGGGAATTTTTCTATGTTGGTTTAAGACACATAACGTAACCCGGGCTGATCGGCAATGGTGGGGAGGCATTTTACGATCATTTTTACATGCCAGATGCATACTGTACCTGCGATTGGTTGGCAACTAGTCCAGGGTGTCCCCCGCCTACTGCCCAGAGCCAGCTGAGATAGGCGCCAGCAGCCCCCGCGACCCTTGTGAGGAATAAGCGGTCAAGAAAATGGATGGATGGATGGATGCATACTGTACGCCCACGCCAACATCTGAAAATACATTTTTTAAAAACGTTCGCACCAATAATTTGTACTTTATGAATGAATGACGTCTTCGTCATCCTCTCTGCTCTGTACAGCTTAATGGCGCTAAATAAGTAAAACTCGTACTCTCTCTCTCTGCCCAACCTCACTTTCTGATAATGTCATCTTTCTCTCAACTGTTACTATAACAACCATGTTGTTGGCGCAAATCCATTGCCATGTGTGGTAAATCAGATGTAAATTTGCTCCAAGCTGTCATTTTTGTGGGCATGTTTGCGCCGGTATATGATTAGAGCAATATCCTTCGTGAATAGGTGGGTAACTGGGCGCAGATTACGGCTGCAGTTGTGGTGCAATATTTTGCGCTATTACCGGACACAGCGCATTCTTAGTGAATATACCCCTGAATGTGTTGTGACGTAAATAACAATGGCAGCGTATGTCCACATAAAGTATTGTACAAAATGTATTAAACTGGAAATGATTTTTGAGCAATGAATCTCATTATAGAGCCAACTTTTCATGACAGTTGTGGTTCCATTTACCCTCCTCATGCATAGGTTCTGATGGATTAAATGAACCCTTTTTTAAGTAAAAAAAAAAAAAAAAAAAAAAAAAAAATACAGAAAAAAAAGATGTCCCTAGTGGTGCACCCGCTAATTTCTTTCAGGTAAAGCAAGTGGTAGTCACTCAAACGACCTCAGGGCCTATTTTTTTTTTTTTTACAAACATTATGAAATGGTCTATTTTGTAAAAATCATGTGACAGACATTATTAAGACAACTGGGACTTAAAAAGTGTTAACCTGTTAAAAATTAAAAAAATAAAATAAAATAAAAATAAAAAAGAAGAAGAAGAAAAGACATGCTACTGTGTCTCCTTTAATGAATTATGTTCCACCGGGGAGATCGTCTGCCGTAACATGGAAATGTGAAGATAATTATAAGCGCCTGGAGCCCGCTGCCGTCTTCGCTATTAGATGTCAGGTGGCCTCTTGAGATGGTCGTTTCTAAGATAGATACTGCACTCGTCTTCACCTGTGCTGGCGATAACGACCGTAAAAAAGAAAAAAAAAAAAAACATGGATGGAAGCCCGGCACCTCTTGGTCTTATCTATAACAGATGGCACTGCGACTCAGCGCGTCATTTGTTTCACAGATAACATGTGTTGGTGCACATATTGACGGTACTTTGATTACCTGCAAGGTTCACCATCATCCACTGTGCACTTTGTCTCTCCACTTCGACATGTTGTTGTCTCCAGTGAGTCACAATATATAGATGACTACAGCACATGCACACGTTCGCAATTATTTCTTCCCCGTCCAGAGACAAAAAGCATCCCACAGGCTATCACGTACATGCCATGGCAGCAGGTGGCGATATCACCTCTGACAGTCAAGACATTTGAACCTATCAGAAGCACTCGGCAAAAATCAGGGGCTAGCTTCGTGAAGACTGATTTTCAGAAAATTGCTGCCATGAGAGCTAAACAGCCATTCTTTTTTTTCAAAGTAGCATTTTGACATGTGCAGCATAGTGTTTAGTGGTTAGTATTCTTCCTCAGTTCTAAGATTATGGATTTGAATCTTGGCTGTGGCAGAACAGAAACAGAATGAACAGAATAAATACAAATAAATAAAGTAACACATGAAATGTATTAACTAAAGAAGTACAGTAAACTCAACTAAATTAACTGATGGAACTAAGATTATATTATATTATATTATATTATATTATATTATATTATATTATATTATATTATATTATATTATATTATATTATATTATATTATATTATATTATATTATATTATAAGATCATTGGGTTCATGGGTGAGGTGGAGCCTATCCCAGCAGACTTTGGGTAAGAGGCTTACCTTGCCTAGTCGTCGCATGGAACAACAAACATTCACACCTATGTACAATTAATTAACAAAACAGACAAAAGCAACAAATGAAACTGATGAACAAACCTGACGAACTGACAAAACATCAAACTAATTCAACTGAACTAATTAAACTAACTAGATGATTCATGTTTTGTTGACTAAAAGACATTTTGCAAGTAGATGAAAATCCAAATGACTATGAGACTATGTTATAAAAAAAGAAAAAAAAGAAAAAGCATGCATGAATAAAAAACATAGTTCAACTAGTGTTTTTGCCGACATGTTGTAAGAGTTTGCGTGCGCCAGCGAGTCGTTGACATTTATTCTCACATGAAGCGGTCGCTCGCTAAATCTGCATGTTTTACACTGAGCTGTCAAGGCTTTACGGCGATGAAGATACTGCTCAGATGTTCCCCTATTATCTCACAGGCTCAGCTTGCACACAACTTAAGGCCCCCAGCAGCGACTGGTAAAGTAGAAAAGTCACTTTTTGCCACCACTTCTATCACTGGACAATTATAATATTTATGAGAAGAAACTTGGGAAAAACACAGTACATAGTTGTATTCTTTGGATGTTAGATTTAAATCCCTCCACAGAAAATAAATAAATAAAACACACCAACAAGAAAGAGCACTCGAGCATTTTTCAATGTAATTGTACAACACAATGACATAAATGGATATGAGGCTGCTGTTCAAACTGCTGACAGGAGTTAGAGGGGGAAAAAAACACCCAGGGGATTAAGGCAGTGTATGTGTGTGCCTTTTTCATCTTCTATTACTTCCCTCAAGTCTTTGCAAACAATAATCCATTTCATGATGACTGACTGGTAATCACGTTGACCAGTTTTTTTTTGGTGATATGTCTGCATTATGAAGTGTCCTCTTCTCTATTCGACATGTCGTCCACTCAAAATCACTAATTGTGGGAATGCTGAAAGCATTCCCACAAGTTATTCGGATCTTTTTTCGCCTCACTTTATTTTCCGAGAAACATCTCCCATATAATACTTCCGATTTACACCGTTCAAATTTCAACTTGCTTCAAAAATTCACGCCTTCGTGGTATATATCATCTGATTCCACATTACTTTCAGTACTCACATAATTTAAAATTATCAACTTTCTCCCATTCATTTGCAAAAAGGCGGAAGAACGTTTTCTAAGTCCCTCTTTCCATACATACATACAACTGATCATCATTAACAGCTCTCTGATTACTACTCAGTGCATTGTCCAGTGACCAGGAGGTCCCGGGTTCGAATCCCACCTCTGATTATATCCATGGCAATTATGCTTAGTGATATAACTGTAAACCAACTGACTATCATGTAATGAAATGCACTACAAGTGCAAGTTGGCTTTCATCAGATGGCTATTTTTAAAATAAATACGCCATTAGCCATGAATTTGAACCAGGCAAGTTAGATCAGTCGTTAGAGCAATTTCTTCCCCATGGAGAACCTGGGTTTGAACCCCGCTTGTGCCACATTTTAGTACATTCGATGGTTTGATACCAACTGACTATCGTTTCAGGAAATTGATTATAATTTCTCTGAAATGATTAAATCCCACTTTAGACAGATTGCAGTTCAAATTTTCTTCTTATTCATTCATCTTTCAACTTCAATTAAAACTTGGTCATTTTCACATAATTTATCTTTCAATTTACTTCATAAGAATTCAGCTTAGTATTCAGCTATTAGCATTCAGCATTCCCACGCAATTTCTCCAGAAATTGCACTTCGACTAGTTAGTAGAGAAGAAACTCGGATAATGGGAAAAAAAAAAAAAAAAGCCACACCAAAAGCATCTCGTCCCATTAATTTTGCCCCAATGGTATCTCCACAATATTTTTGCACATATGGTGTCCCAATACTTATGTCTTCCACATGATGTGCCCGATAAAGTGGTCCTTATGATGTCCCAATGCTTTTGCTATTCTAGTATGTCATGCATGCCCAACTAATGGTTTGTAAGAGCCCATCAGCCACCAAAATCGCCAGAGCCCCTTGGAGATCCCTTCTTCAAATCTTGCACTGCAATTGAGCTCGCATCCAAGGTGCCACTTTCAGACACATTAGTTTACTACTAATGCAGGAGCGCTCATTCGCTCATCATTAGCTGAAGAATGAGTCATACCCCAAAGGGGGGGAAGGCCGCTGTGCTTGATGCAGCCGAGGTTCGACCGTCACGTTGAATGAATGTGACTAATGAAGATGGTGTGACAGCATACGCGGGCGGGGACATATTTGTAGCAGGGACCATTCATTCATTGGCAGGGGAAGCCCGCTTGTTAACACCCTTGTAAAAGCTGGTGTTTGCATTAACAAATGCATGTTGCTGAGATTGCGTTCCGACACTATTCAGGTGGGATGGTGATAGATGTGCGTGCTAGTTAAAAAGGATGTCTCTTTTTCTTCCTGTGGTTGGTAGTGGTGTAAAACTGCAATTGGTCTGATATTTAAAGCAGCTATATGGAAGATTTAAAATTTCAAATCGCTACTGCCACCTGTGGCCGAAAACAAACTGCACGCTCGTACACGCTGCGCGCACTCGTACGTGCACGACTTCAATACTGAAGACTGGGCTCTTCATATCCAATTAAACTATGTTTTCAGAGGTAAGAAGTTTTGCTGGCTACTTCACGGAATGAGACTCTCGATCCCCACTAAACAATTGATGTCCACGGGACGTGCAGATCATATTGCTTTAGTCGGTCGAAGTCCAGTCCTGTGCTGTACTCCAAAATGATGTGCAAATTACATCAATTAATTGGACCTCATTCCGATGTTAATATGCAGTTACATATTGTAGTCACCCCGCTCGACGGACGTCAACCTGATTCTAGTCAGTGTATGTCGCCCCCAGGCTAGCGTCATTGTGCATGAGCCAAAAGGTGGGCTGTCATTTATGGAAATTGACGATTGTGAAAAACATATAGACCCATTCACTACTTAGTGTGATACGGCCGTGAATGTTATCGCCATTCAGTAGTACCGTTCACATTCCGTTAGCATAATGTAGCTACAATAGGCTGTTTTCACGGAGGAAAATAAGGCAACATTTAGCCTGATTGAAATGGAACGTCTGTTCTTCATAAAGTCATTCTGTTCTATTACATTCAACTTTGCCGCCCCTTTCACGCTAAATGTTGCCGTCCACCTCACTTTCACCCCAATAGTTACGACCGAGAAGTGATCGATCTTGAGGTTACTGCTATTTGAAAACAACACTTTTTTTTTTCTAAATGTCAAGATACTCGCTTCTTACCTTTTGGAGTAGAAAGAAAGCCAGCTGTGAATCACTTTTCTAATCCAAGTCCAATCTCAACTCTCTCCACCGCTGAAATGTCAAACCAATGTTCACTCTCGTTCTTGCCCGGCGTCGGTCACTATCAAGTTTAGATTTTTTTTTTTTTTTTCATGGCACTTGACATTGTTTTCATTTTTTTTTTTTAAGCAGCCTTCCGCGGAGTAACAGCGGGTGTCTGGGGCAGCCAAAATCTGTACTAGTTCCGTCTTCACGCGACAGGAAACAACTGACGATGACGTGCATGACGTCACATCCCGCAGACAGAGGGCGGGAAATTCGAAGGATTCGGACCAGACGCTTCCTAAATAATATTGGCCAGAGGCTTGTAGGAGTACCCATTGTGAACAGCAAAGATGTTGATCTACTAATTAGAATATGTTTCAGTCATAAATGGTCAAATAAAAAGACTATTGTTAAGATATTTTGGGGGGAAATCCTCCATATTGTAGCTTTAATCATTTCATAGAACTGACCATATTTGGCAATTGGGCTTGCTTCTTTAATGGTGCCAAAAGGATGATTTTATCTGGCTGTGTGTCTTCTTCTTCTTCTTTGATCTTTGTTACTCTTTAATGGTGTCATACTTTCCTTAGACACTTCCTGCTCTTTAATTGTTCCATTTGATTATTGAATTCCATGATTCTTGTAACTATATTTTTCAAAAAACGTTTGAGTAATGAGTTCAAACATTTATATGAAGTCAAAAATAGTAGGCTAGTAATAGTAGTAGTGTTGTAGTAGGTAGTAGGCACTTCTAAACCTCCCTTATTGGATTTGTAGAATGCATTTGCTCACAGCTACTACTCATTTCTCATTTCTCTATTTCTCATGATGGTAATTTAGCAAATTTAGCAAACAAGAGCACAAAATGTCGATTCAGCCAGTGACATTAGTAAAGATTTGTATGCCCCAGACTGGAAATATGTGTTAAAATAAGACAAGAGTGACGAACAAAACAACTTGTTCTCAGTTATTTGTCTAAATGTTATGTAAACTCTTCACCCATATATTCGGTATTCTTCATGTGTACTGTCACTATCGAATATTTTTTTTAGAATCGATTAATCTATCGATTATTCAATTGATTAATCAACTAATTGGATTAATTTTAGTTTTGCATTAAAGTGTATTACAAAAGCATTTTACCCTGATTACTGTTTATTAAACAGTGCTTTGTGTGTATTCCATACTTCATATTCGTATAGCGATTAAAAAAAAAAGGTGGGATTGATGTATTATGTTACCGGTTTAGTCATTGTTTTCCAAAGTAAACACAGATGTTTGCAAATGTGTTATTTTGATTAAACACAGAAGATAAGCAGTCTTCCTTCATGAAGGACTATAAAAAAAAATAGTGAACAATTACTGATGATATGCTGAAATCAGAGGATTTAGACCATTTTAAATTAAAAAAATGTCTCTAAACGATTACTCAATTATTAAAATAGTCATGGATTAATTTGATAATCAATTACTTGTTGATTAATCAATTAATTGGACAGATCAAATTTTTTGTTTAAAAACAATTATGATCTATATACTTTCATTCTCATCTAAAAGGAAATACAACACATACATTTTTAGAATTTTGTGGTGGGGTTGTATAGTGCTTTTGATTGAACAGCATTAAAAAACAACAACAACAAAAAAAAACACCACAGCAAATCAAAAATCACAACACCGAAAAGGTACACAAAAAACAAACACACACACAAATAAAGTAATCGCAAAAAAAAAAAAAAAAGTAATCACAAACACAAATCAAAAAATACAAAACAAAAAACAACAACAATGCAAACACAAATAAAAAAAAACCCACAAACACAAAAACCGGAAAAAAACCAACAAAATGGTTACCACAAACACAAAATGAAATACCGCGAGGTGCACCTTGATTGGATGTGCGCAGCGGTGCATTTGGATTGCCGTTTTTTTTTTTTTTTTTTAAATGAAGTGCTCTCACTCACTCGCTCACGTGAGCAAAAAAGCGATCGCCAAACACCCATGGAACAGCCACTCTCTGCACCTCTCGTCCAATCATTCGTGAGTATGCTATATATATATATATATATATATATTGTATTTGTGTTTTCTGATTTGTGTTTGTGATTACCTTTTCGTTGGTGTGATTTTTGATTTGTTGTGGTGTTTTGTTCTTGTTTTTGGGTTTTCCACTTCAGGGCCACCGTACATCTTACCTGGAAGAAAACTACTTGACATAAATAACTTCTTTTCAACTGACACTTCACACATTCAAAAGAAAAAAAGGCTACATTCATCATTTGAGCAATTCACCTTATTTTCTCAACCACTCTGCCTTGTTCAAATGACAAAAGTGGTTTTGTTT